>NW_027529176.1:363548-369183 GCF_008692635.1 Crocuta crocuta
CCCCCCCCCCCTTCCACCACCTGTGGCCTCCAACGGGGAGACTGCGCAGGAATTTGGGGACCCCAGGGCACTGGGCTGTCCCATCACCAGAGCAGGACTGGCAGGCTCTCTCTGGGTAGGGAGGAGCCCCCAAACCAAAGTCCTCTGGGGTCGGGGGCAGGGTTGGGCAGGCATTCTTGGGGCGGGGCGGGGNTTTTCTTCGTGTAACTATAAATTCAGAATCTATCCAGCACACCAACCCGCCTGTGTATAGAGATATAGAGGGAAAGATATAAGAACTAAATTTGCTAATGACATAGTTTTAACCCAAATGCTATTTATCTCTGAGCCGTCCTAGCCTGTCCTCTGCAGAGCAAGTTGATCTCACTCCTTCATTTTCTTCGCCACTTTCTTGGCTTCTGACCAAAAACCAAACCCTGCCCCGTCCCCATCTGGGACCTGCAGTTGAAGAGAGGGAAGGAACCGCAAGCTGGGGAAGCAGGGAGCGCCCAGGATTGCCCTTCCTCAAGGCCAGAGCTGGGGTAGGAAGTACCTAGACTCTCAGTTTGTACATTTTCCATTTTGGAATTTTGAGTTCCATTTGTAAAACTTAATTTCTCCCCAGTTTATATATATATATATATATATATATATATTTTTTAGAGTTGAGTTTTTATTTATTAAAAACAAAAAAGCCCAGCCCTTGCCGTGGCCCGGCTGTCCCCTGAGGCAGCGTCCTCAGTCGGTGGTCTCCGGGCCAGAGGTGGGTGGCCCGGCCCCAGACTCTCGCTCTGACGCATGGACTCAAGAGGTGACAACACTTTGTGTGAATAAAGTACATACGGACACTTGAGAGCCATGGTCACTTCCTGTCGCCTCCTCTTCTTCCGGTCGCCAGAGGGCTGCGGGGGCTGGCTTGGGGGTTGGGCAGCCCACTACATAAGCCAGCCTGTTGCTGGCACAGTCACCTGGGTAGACAGGCCAGGAGGGCAGGATTGGGCGTGAGGGGAGGGCTGCAAGCAGGGCTGTTTCTTGGGAATGAGAGCCAGGTGATGGGCCAGGGAAGAGGCACCAGGTGGGTGTTGGGCCGCCTGGGGCATGTATCTAAAGGCCTGCCCGTTTGCACAGGGAGTGGGCTTTTTGTGACCCGCCCTACCCTCAATCCGCTATAGGCTTCTAGGCAGAGTGTTGATTCAGAAATTGACCGAAAACGCAGACTGCTCCGCCGAGCTGGCTTTCTGAGCGGTAGGCAGAGGCACGTGTCGGCGGCCAGCCTCCGAGAGCGGAGGGGCAGACCCTGAACTCCCGTCAGGGCCCCGTCCCCAGCCCGTCTCGCGTGCGCACCCTGCCGTCGGGCGTTCTCGCCCGCCATCCCTTCCCCGTAAGGACGGCAGGGCAGGCCAGAAAAGGAACCGCATCGGGGCCGCCCGCTGTCCTGGTATCCCGTGCGACCTGGGAAAGCGACCTCCGCGACAGCTGCCGGAACCCAAAGTGTGAGGCCGCAGTCGCCGGGGGAAGCGTGTTCACGCAGCGCCAGTCCCGCGTGNCGCCGCTTCCGGCACCGGAGGACGATGTGGAGGGCACGCAAGGCGCCCCGGACCTGCGCCGTGGTCTTGGCGCGGTCCCCGGGGGCCCGGGCCTGCGGTGGGAGCAGGGGCGTCTCCTACACGCAAGGCCAAACCCCAGAGCCCCAGACGCGAGAGTACTTTTATTATGTGGATCATCAGGGCCAGGTGGGCCGGGAGCGGGGCCGGAGGGAGCGCACCAGTAAGAGGTGGGGCCAGAGAGAAGGCACCGCCGGAGGGGCGGGGCCGGGTGGGTGGGCGGAGTCTCTAAGGCACTTAAACTCGACAGCGGAGGTGGGACCGAGAGTTGGACAGCCTGGGGCGCCCAATCTCAGGCCGAGAGGGGTCGGTCCCCCCAGCAGCCAACCAGCCACAGGTTGCTGAGCTCTGCATCGCCAGATCCTGCCCGACCCCGCGGTCCCCAGCTTCGGGCCACCCTGCCTCTTGCAAGCCCTGGCAGGGGCATCATCCAGCATATCCGGGAGGAAGCAAGTCGGGGAGGAGGTGGCACATCTAATTAGAAACTTTTAAAGAGGAAGGGAGAGGTACAGGGAAGGCATGGCAGCTCAGGAACCCTCACGCCCCGGTGTGCGGGATAGATGCGGGAAGGTCGGCAGGGCGCCCAGGTTTACTTGCCACTCGCCTCTCTGCACACGATGCGCACAGACGCGCAGGGAAAGTGGACCCTGGCCCCGGCTCAGACCTGCCCAAGCCTCCCCGCCCTGGGGCTGACTGTGTCGGGCTTCTAACTGGGACTCATGGGCCATGGCCTGCCCCTCTGTCTGCAGCTTTTCCTGGATGACTCCAAAATGAAGAACTTCATCACCTGCTTCAAAGGTACTGCTGCAACCTCTTCCCCACTTTCATTATCCTTTCGGCAAGGCCCTGGTGGGCTCTGCTCCAAACCTGCCGACTGGCCCGTCTGAAGCGGAGGACTGGGCGTCCTGTGCTCAGGAGTCCTGCTATCTAGAGGCCAAGGTGGTGTAGTGACAGCGCCCGTGGCGTTGCCCAGGGCGCGCCGATTGCCTGGGGGGGTAGGGCCCCGGGTAGACTGGCAGGGTAAGCAACCGTGTCCTTCTCCTCCAGACTCACAGTTCCTGGTCACCTTCTTCTCCCGCCTGAGACCCAACCGCAGCGGTCGCTACGAGGCCTCTTTCCCGTTCCTCTCGCTCTGCGGCAGGGAGCGCAATTTCCTGCGCTGCGAAGACCGGCCCGTGGTCTTCACGCACCTGCTGGCCTCGGGCCCCGGGCCCCCGCGTCTCTCCTATTGCGGCGGCGGTGAGGCCCTGGCGGTGCCCTTCGAGCCAGCGCGTCTGCTGCCGCTGGCCGCCAACGGGCGACTCTACCACCCCGCGCCAGAGCGGGCAGGCGGCGTGGGCCTGGTGCGCTCGGCCCTAGCCTTCGAGCTTAGCGCCTGCTTCGAGTACCCGCCCGGCGCGCCCGCGCTGCCCTCCCACGTGCGGTGGCAAGGCCACCGCCTCGCCCTCACCATGGACCTGGCCCCGCTGCTGCTCGCCGCCCCGCGGCCCTGAGCCGCAAGCTTGGAGGGACGGCTGGCGGCCGCGGGTGCCCCTGGGCCGCACCGAGGTCCCGCCCCGCTCTCCCCTCATCCCAGCTGTCCATGCCGCGCATCGCTGCGCACGCGCCACCCAAAGAGCGCGCCGGCCGAATGCGCGTGCGCGGCAGAGGTGCACCGCGGCCGCGCTGTACGGGCGCTGTCCGAGGTGCTGCCGCGGCCTCGAACGCGAGGCGGGGCGGGGTCGCGGGCCCTTCTACTTCCTTCCCTCCTCCCAACACCTCGGGCCTGGGGCGTCCTTTGGTTCAGCCCTCGCTCACCGGGCAGGCCCCGGCGGCGCGGGGGCTTCAGTACNGTGGGCCTGGGCGCCGCGGGCACAGCGGGGGAGCCGCGCCGCGGGAGCGTCAGGTGAGGGGGCGCCCGACCCGAGGTCAGTGGGCATGGGGGCGGGATCGGGGGCCTTCCCGGCTCTGACCCCAGCACGCATCGAGAAGGGGAGGCGACCTGGCAGGGACCACGCCCTGCCCTGAACTGGCCCGGGACAGACCCACACTGGAGGGGGTGCAGGTGACACCGTGGGGATCGAGGCACGCGACCTGGGCTTCGCATTGCTCCCCGAGGGGGTCGCAGGGCTTCTCCGCCCCTCCAGTCCCCGCACAGATGGGCGCCCTGGAGACGGCGACAGCCATCGCAGAATCCTGTGTGTGACGCCCCGCCCCCTGACCAACCGGATTAGAGGGCTATCGGCTGGGTAAAAGGATTTCTAGGCCGGCCTCCTCTGCTCTTCCCGCCTGGGCCCTCATCCCTGCTCAGGCCGGCCCTTTTATTCCAATCAGCGTCTAGGGGGTGTCCCTGTGAACAGTGCCTTGAATCCTGAGGCGGAAGCCAAGAAGCCCCTCTACTTAAGAGTACTGGCTGCTGGAGGCTGATTGGGCAAGACCTGAACCAGCCCTTATGCTCAGGAAATGGAGCCCAGGATATGCCTTCAGGTTCATGGGGTTCACACATCCTGAGACACCTGGGAACTGCCTCTGCCTGGGCCAAAGCTATTCCATTAAAACTTTTGCTGTGCCTATCTCATTTCTAGTGACTTTAAATAACCATGCGAGTTACAATCTAGAGCAAGATTCGAACAGACATCAAGGGCACTTGGTACCTTTCCACATGACTCACTCTTGCTAACAGGGAGACTTGGAAAACAGGCAGGTGCTCAGAGTGGGGACCATTTGAGGAAGGCCTGGAGGCTGCATGACAGCACACCCTCAGCTTTGCCGTCCCTGGCTCCAGATGAGCTTCTCAGCCCACGTCCCCACCTTTAAAACTGCACTCATTGTGCCTGGAACTAGACGCAGGTCTTCTCATTCTTCTAGGATCCCCAGTGCATGTGCATAAATCCCCAGCACACTGTATATTCCTTTATAATCAAGGAGATCACTGCTCCCAGAGCCCACTCGGGAACTACCTTAGAAACCCAGTTGGTGGCCCAAGGCACCTCTTTCCCAACCTAGCTGTTCCATGACCCCACCTGCACCTTTCCGGGAGCCAGCAGAGAGAACATAGGCCAAGACTTCTGAACTGACTTTCCCATTGTGTGTCACATCCCCCAATTCTCTAACAAGTTCCTCAGAAATAACGCTAATTCTGTTTCAAGTGTTCCACCCTCCCTCACCCCCAGAAGGGCTGGGGCAGGGGCTGGGCAAGCTATGTTTGCATTTTCCTGTGGCTGGTGGCTCCCAAGGTCAGTTCTACCCATGTTCCCCAGCAAGATACATCAGGTGGGTCCCAGGGTTAGGAGACAGAGCATGGCTTCTGGGGATAAAAGGACTCGGCTTAATGCTGGGTCAGGGTCAGGTGATGACAAGGACACTTGTGGTGAGGGACCTCGGGCTTCTTTCAGGCACAAAACTGCTCTGGGCTCTGCTTTTGGACATCTCCATGTGAACAAGGGGAAATGTCTTCCTAGGGCCTCTTCCCCTTCTAGCCTGTGCTTGGGTAACTGGGCTTCATCACCTACATGTTCCCAAGCCCACACGTTGCATCAGACTCTTGTACCTACGAGTCAAGGAGTGGCTAGTTGCTAGAATGTAGAGGGAAGCCTGATCCAGACATCCACGTGCATGAAGGCAAAACCCCTTACAGTGCCAGATGGAGGCAGATGGGAAGAGAAGGGGGCTGGGGTGGGGTGGGCTCTCCCCACGTGGCCAGTTGTGGTAAGACTAAGAACTCTGGAAATTCTAAATCGGAACCTGATGCACCAAATCTTCATGACTGTGCTTTTGTAAAGGAAGAAAACCAACTTTTTTGTCTTTGTTGTTATCGGTTGCTTGAACTGATTTGTAACTTTTCAGAAATTAGACACAGGGTGTGGGCCTCCATCCATGTTCTTCGCTGGCTCTCAAGTGTTAGGGGCAGGCCTGCCAACCTGTGTTTCAGGAGGCACATCACATCCAAGGTGAACTGTAAGGAGGCCCGTCAGGAGATTGCAGCTCCGTGGTCCGCGGCCGGTCCCGCGGGAGATGGCCCCGGGGGCGCCCACATCGCTGCTGCTGTGGCTGCTGTGGCTTCCTGGCTTCCC
>NW_027529176.1:369269-376843 GCF_008692635.1 Crocuta crocuta
CGCCTGCCGCTGCTACAGCGCCACGGTGGAGTGCGGCGCCCTGCGGCTTCGCGTCGTCCCGCCCGGAATTCCACCCGGGACGCAGGTGGGCACCGCTTGGGGCCACGGGGCCGCCGGCTAGAGGCGCCCGCGACACGGAGGGAGGGGTGTGTGAATGTCCCCGCGGGTGCTGGAGACTCCCTCAGCGGGGTAAACACCCTCCCCCATTCCCTCCGGCCCGCAGACGCTGTTCCTGCAGGACAACAGCATCGCGCGCCTGGAACCGGGCGTACTGGCGCCGCTCGCCGCGCTGCGCCGTCTCTACCTGCACAACAACAGCCTGCGCGCCCTGGAGCCAGGCGCCTTCCGCGCGCAGTCACGCCTGCTGGAGCTGGCGCTCACCGGCAACCGGCTGCGCGCCTTGCGCGTCGGCGCTTTCGCGGGCCTGGCCCAGCTGCGTGCACTCTACCTGGCTGGTAACCAGCTAGTGCAGCTGCTGGATTTCACCTTCCTGCACCTGCCGGTGAGGGGGGGAGGTGGGCAAGGGTCCTCCGATTCCTGCCCTGTGGGGCTAGAGTTGTGAAAGGGAGAAAAGTCTACCCAGTCTAGCCTGGTAAGAAGGGGACCTGTCCCCCAGGGCCCCTTCCTCTCATGATGTGCTGTCTGTCCTTCTCCAGCGCCTGCAGGAGCTGCACCTGCAGGAAAACAGCATTGAGCTGCTGGAGGACCAGGCCCTGGCCGGGCTCTCCTCCCTAGCACTGCTGGACCTCAGCAGAAACCAACTGGGCACCATCAGTCGTGAGGCCCTACAGCCCCTGGCCAGCCTGCAGGTCCTGCGCCTCACAGGTACCTCCTGGGGGAAGGGGTCTCCTGCAAAGGCATCTTCCCCGGCCACGGTGGCGGCAGGGTGCCTCTGAATCGCAGACCATCGGGAGCGGCCCGGAGGGTCATCCCGTCACCATCACCTGCACCCATGGGAGGCTGAGAGGAATGGGGGTGCTGGAAGGGGCACAGCTCAGGGACCTTGCCTAAGGAAGACAGGAAAGGTAGAAATGTCTCGAAAGAGTTGAGGGACTTGCACACTTTGGGGCTAGTAGGGGGCAGACGGGCAGAAACTGGAAAGATGCAGCTAGGGCTGGCATTTCCAGGACACAGCACCGGAAGGCAAGGCTGACAGGACGTGCAAGGGCTTAGTGCTGTGAGACGCCTATGGGGACACCGCGTTCCCCCGCAAGTAATGGGACTTGCTGCAGGGAAAGCCTTCAAAGGAACAGAGGCTTTCTTAGAAATTAGTGAACAGCATCGTGCAGCACAGAACTGCGGGTGGAGGGAGCTCGAGGTCAGAGAAGAGGTGGCAGGGGCCCCTCTCAGGGAGGTGGGAAAGGGGTTCCAGTTCCGGCCAGCAGAAGCCCAGCTGCAGAGGCGGTTCTGGGACCATCGCGGAGCTACCCGTCCGCCTCTGCTCTGCCCACAGAGAATCCATGGCGCTGTGACTGTGCCCTGCACTGGCTGGGAGCCTGGATCAAGGAAGGGGGCCAGCGACTGCTCAGCTCCAGGGACAAGAACATCATGTGCGCAGAGCCCCCGCGCCTGGCACTTCAAAGTCTCCTGGACATATCTGGCAGTAGCCTCATCTGTATCCCGCCCTCTGTACACGTGGAGCCGCTGGAGGTGACGGCCAACCTGGGTGAGGACCTGCGGGTTGCCTGCCAGGCTTCCGGCTACCCGCAGCCGCTGGTGACCTGGAGAAAGGTGGCCCAGCCTCGCGAAGGGCAGCCACGGGCCCAGGTCCAGCCGGAAGGTGGGGCACCGCGCCCAGGCGGGCCCGGCGCCTCTGACACAGGCAGCGGCATGCTCTTCCTCACCAACATCAGCCTGGCCCACGCGGGCAAGTACGAGTGCGAGGCCTCCAACGCCGGCGGCGCCGCCCGCGTGCCCTTCCAGCTCCTGGTCAACTTGTCCCAGCAGCAGCAGCTGCAGCTGGCGCCCGTGCCGCCTCCGGCCGCCGGCCCCGTCAGCCACGAGCCCCTGCAGGAGGCCGGCAGCATGGCCTTCCGCGCCCTGGGCTTGGCCACCCAGACGGCCATCGCGGCCGCCATCGCGCTCCTCACGCTCACGGCGCTGCTGCTGGCGACCATGATCTGCCGCCGGCGGCGCAAGAGGAAAAAGGCGCCCGGACCGCCGGGGGAGGGCGCGCTATTCGTCAACGACTATTCGGACGGGCCCTGCACCTTCGCGCAGCTCGAGGAGCTCCGCGACGAGCGAGGCCACGAGATGTTCGTCATCGACCGTTCCAAGCCGCTCTTCGCCGAGGGCCCAACGGAGGCGGCCGACGGCGCGGCAACCGGGCCGGCGCAGGGCCTCCCGCTGCAGCCGCCAGCAGCCTACGAGATCCACTGCTGAAGAGCGCGGCCCAGAGGGGCGGGCGGCGGGCGGGCGCGCGCTGATGACGTAGCCTTCGCGGGTTGGCAGGCCCGCGGGCTCGGCCCGCGCATGCTCCAGCGCAGTCAGTAAAGAAAGGGTAGAAGCTGCGCAGTGTGCGGCGAGCCGTGTGTGCGATCTGGGGATCCGAGGGCGGGGCGCAGGCACCAGCGGACCCCCCCGCTCTGCGAACAGAAGCCCTCAGGGGTGAAGGGACGGTGGCCGAGGAGGCTCCCCACACCCCTACTCAGGAAGCCCTCCAGCAAAGATCCCTCCCAGCATCACCCTAACCGCTCGCTCTGCAGGTGGCCCGCCAGCCTGCTGGAGGACCTGGGACCTCCCAGGGTGGGAGGGGCTAAGGGCCGGTGGGACGCCCAGGGAAGGGGAAGGCTGACAGCTGACTGAAACACAGCTGTTACCCAGTGGCTACGCTGGAGGGGGCAGCAGAGCCAGTGACATGTCATTCTGACCAATTAGGACAGAAAAAACCACCACAAATTTAAGTTCCAAACACACTGCACATTTGTACCTTAATGACACCCTCTGGCTCCGAAGCCCAGTCAGGTGGTCTCCCGGATGCCAGGGCAGAGAGAACCATGAAGGGCCCCAGGTGGGGACCCAACCCCCTTAAAGCAGGTCCCTGTTCCAACTTCAACCTCAGAGCAGTCTGTTCTTGGCAAGGGCCCGGACAGAACACCCTCTCTTGGCTCACAGCTGGGACCCCAGAAACATTCCAAAGAGAGGACCAGAACACCAGAGGGCAGACAAGTGCACCGAAACCGAGCCTGGCCTCAGGCCTGGAATCCAGCCCTTAAGCCCACAGTCAGCCAGTCAGGGGAACGGGTACGGCGCAAACCTGGCATGGTGTTGCGCAAAGCACAGGAAGGCTCGAAGTTCCCCGGAAGCAAGGAAACCAGAGACCAGCGCCTCTGTGTCAGGCCTCCAACAGGGTCCCAGAAAAGGCTCTGTCTACCTAAGGCAGGGTAGGGTCTCCAGCAGCCCTGACCACCAGGACAGCCTGGAGGTCATAGGCTGAAGTAGTCCGCGGCCAGGCGCCCATAAATGTCTGTGGTCCAGAGCACATGAGCACGGCCTGAGGCCAGTAGCAGCTGGTGCAACTCCGCCTCCACACGAGCAAACTTCTCCTCATTGATGGAAGCTTCCAGCAGGACAGAGGCAGGCGGTGGCCAGGGCAAACCCTCATAGCAGTCCACAGGGAAGGGGTGCACCACTGTGCGTAGCTCAGCTTGCACTACTGAATCCCGTAGGAGCTCCTTGAGGCCCGCCATGGACAGGGGGTTGCCATAGAGACCGAGGTAGCGGAGGCTGGTACAACGCGTCAACACAGGGAGCGTGGCCAGCAGCTGGGTATCAGCAAGCTGGCACTCAGTCAGCTCGAGGTGCAGCAGTGTGGCGGCCGCCGCCTGCAGGAGACCCTGGAAAGGCTCCAGCTGACTGCCGGACAGGTCGTTGCCACTAAGGTCCAACTTCTTGAGGTGGACAGCATGGGGGCTCCGTGCCAGGAAGCGCAGATCCTCAGGCAACAGGGCACAGAAGGCCAGCTCCAAGCTCTCCAAGGGGCTCTGCAGGGTGCTATAGGGGACACAGAGTCACAACCAGGTAGGGCCAGGGGAGGGTCTCGAGGAGAGGGGAAAAGGACAGGGCAGTAGTTGGGCTTGCTCACCTGAGTAGCTGGTCCAGCCTTCCTGAGAGAAGAGAGGAGCCCATGCTGAGCTCTCGCAGACAACTGAAGCGGCCCATCTGGGCCAGGAAGTAACGAAAGTTGTCCTCGCCATCCACAGAGGGCTGCCTCGAGTCCCCATGTACATAGTGCAGCCGCAGGCTGGCCAGGTGCTGGAATCGGGCCACGTGTGGGATGATAACAGACAGGCCACGCAGGCCCAAGTTGTTAAAGCGCAGGTCCACGCGGCGCAGGCAGCCAGCGTCCAGCAGCTGCAGCAAGGCCACGGTGTTGCGCATGGGCAGGTCCTCAGCCCGCAGGTCCCGGCAGCAGAGCCGCAGGGGACTGCCCACGCTACTCCGGAGCGCCTCCCGCAGGAACGCATAAGAGGCCCGGTTCACCCGCAGGTCCACACGAACCTCCACAGGAACGGGGGCCGGCCCAGGATCCGCAGTCCCGCCCTGCTGCTGTGCTATGCAGGTGCGGGCCACAGCTGCTGTGCAGTCCCACATGCTCATGGTGCCAGGGTCCTGCTCCACGCCGTCATCCAGGAGGCCCGTCATGTCCAGCACCCGCAGGGCATGCTTCCTGGGAGCACGGGTAGGCTGAGGCAGGAGACAAGGAAGCAGAGCCCACACCCACTCCCAGCCACCTCGGGACAGAAGCAACATGCCTGTTTCTGCACGGGGCTCTTGCACTGGCACGGAACCTCACAGGGGACCCTCTCTGCACCCCCCAGGCCTGAGAGCCCCTCGGGTGCGCCCATACCTGCAGAGAGGCTGTGTGCCAGCCTCGGTCTCTGGGGTGTGGAGCCGGGCTGTCAGCCCCAGGATCACAGCCTGCATGCTCTCTGTGCTGGGGCGCTCTTGCAGCAAGGCCCGGCTGCAGTGAGCACATTCCTGCAGCAGCTGCTGGAAGCTGAGCAGTGGGAAGGGCCATGTGTGCACCAGCTCGCGAAGCACAACAGTCTTCTTGTCCATGAAGGCCACCTTGAACAGCAGGGGGAAGAGCTCTCGAGGCAGCAGGGGTAGGGCCTGGCAGGCAGCTGGCTGGCACTGGAGCACCTGCCGAGTGCTCAGGAACACAAGCGTGTGCATGGCGCCGGGCCAGGCAGGAAGCCACCTGCAGGGAAGGGCCCTTCAGCGGGGAGGACAGACCCCAGGCCACCGCCCAGCCATAGCCTCCTCCATCACTGGTAGTGGGAAAAGCCAGCGTGGTGCTTGGACCGAGCTGGCGCTCAGTGGAGGACTGAGGCACCAAAAAGCAAGTGTCAGGTGCCTAACAATGGGCTGAACTAAATGGAAACAGGAACGAGGCCACCTCCCAGTCCCCTACCTCCAGAAGCATGGTGCCTCTTTAGGAAAACATAGCCATCAAACGTTACATAAATAGCACAGCACCAAAAATGACCAGTTGCCCCAGTGTGTTTTTGATGGCTATTGATTGCTCTGTAGCCCCCCCCACCCCCACATCTGTACTTCAGGCCTCCCAAATCACAAAGCTAATCAGAGATCCTCTCTTCTTCAAAAGTAGAATAAAGCTCACAAAGCACACGAACACTAGAGAGAGTAAGATACTCCCAAGGGGCTGGAACCCGCCCCACCCTCTTCCAGGTCTGAACTGGAAGCACTGATGCAGCTTAATAAATACCAGCATAGGTAAGAAAAAAAAGTGGAACCCAGAGAACGTGACAGTCTGATTAACCGGAGGCTTCAGCATGACCCTCAATCCTAACTACTATGGTCCAGTAGGACTGGCAAACATGGAGGCCCTTGCAGATTTACAGAAAAACAGAAAGCAAACCTCATCTGCAAAGTCCTTGCCACCTGTCTAAACGTCTCTTTTCCCTAGAGAACCACAGTGAGAGACGAACTCTCATACCCATGGGCTTCATAAGGCCCCAGGCCAGGAATTGCTCAGATGGGTAGAGGCAGCAGAAGGGGTATCGAAGTTAACAAGGGGCATGCAAAAAAGGCCTGAGATCCTGGGGGAGGGGGGGGGGAGGGCTGGATATAAGCTCTGTTACTGACTTCAACAGCACCTGCAGTCAGTGGACTCACTACTGGCCAAACATCTCATCCTCAAAACTGCTTCCCAGTCATCCCCCCAGAAACAGATTAGGAAATTAAGATCTAAACCTTGCCCGACCAAGGTCACAGCCTGGGCGATGAGCTCTGGGAAGAGGGAGCAGGCTGGCCCCAGAGTCCCTGCTCTTCCGGACCTCATACACAACGAAAGTCCTTAGGGCACTGGTTCTTGAGAAGCCCCGAACGCCAACCCTCGGCCTTGCTCTGCCTGTAGACAATTCTCGCGAGGACGACTCATACCTCGCTGTGACAGGACAGACCAACCAAGCACCTGTCACGAGAGGAAACGAAAGCAGCCAGTGTGGTCACCGTGGGAGGAGTCTCTGTGTCGTGGCTGCAGCCCCCTCCCGCCAGCTCCCCGCGTTTGCCCCCAGACGCCCCCGCCCGGCTCCTCCCCGGCTCGAGCCGAGGGATGCCCTCAATGCGACGCCCTCCGCCTCCCGGACGGGATCTGCCTCTCGAAACCGGTGCGTCGCCCCCCGGGGCCCTAGGTCGCTCTGCCCGACGCAGGGCTCCAGGTCCTTCCCCACCCCGCGAACAAACNTGAGGGTGAGGCCTCCGGCTGACCCGCTTCCTTCACAGGAGGATGTGGAGGCGGCGCCTGAGGAGACCCGTGGTGAGCGCTCGGACGCTGGGCGGAACGAAGGGCGCTGGGTGGGTGGGGGGAGCGGCGGCCCCCAGTGACCCTTCGCACCCCTCCCCAAGCGCTCTACCGGGAGTACCGCGCCCTGAAGGAGGCCCTGGGCCAGGCGGGAGGCCTCGGACCCCGCAGCCCCAAGCAGTCGCTTCCCGCGCCGGCAGAGGAGGTACCCTGGCCTTGCCGCCCCAGCCTCCCGGCCAGGTTCCTACGTGGCAGAGCCCAGAGGAGCCGTGACCGAGCTTCCGTGGGGCACAGCACGTGGGGGGAGTACTGGACATGGTGGAGCAGGGCCAGGGGCTGGGGAAGGGGGATGGAGACGCCTCCGCCCCGCACGCCAGCCCTTCTCCGACTTGGACTCCCGCTGCCGCTTCTCGCAGGTGCCGGAGCCCAGCTGCTGGGGGCCCCACTTGAATCGGGCTGCGACCCAGAGTCCTCATCCTCCTCCTCTTTCTGCGCCAAGCCCTCCGGGGTCTGTGCGGGTCTACGGGGAGAGGCTTAAGGCCAACCTAAAGGGCACCGTGCAGGTGAGAGTTGAGAGGCGGGCAGGCCGGGCGTCCGCCCTGCATCCAGAGCCCCTCTCCACCCAGAGGCCCTGCCTTGTTAACGCTCGCCCGCATGTGCGCCTGTACAGCCGCGTGCGCGCTCCTCCGGCGCTAGTCAGGCGGAAACTCCCGGGAGGAGTTCGGAGCCAACCTCAGGGTGGAGATTTGGGCGGGTTTCAGAGTCCGCGGCAGCCCCAGACCTGAGTTCCTGCTTGTTGGTCTGT
>NW_027529176.1:377150-380682 GCF_008692635.1 Crocuta crocuta
CCCCCCCCGCACCCCCTGCCTCCCCGCATCCAGGCTGGGCCCACCCTGAGCCGCATCCCCCGGACTCCGCGGAGACCCTCATCCAAGATGCCCACCCCAGGGCCACCAGATGCAGGGGCTGCCCTCGTCTCTCCAGAAGAAGTCAGTGAAGCGCTCCTCCAGCCTCCTGGGCCCCAGCTGAGGCCAGGCCGCCTCCAGCAGCTACAGGCATCCCTGAGCCTGCGACTGGGCTCCCTAGACCCTGGCTGGCTAGAGCGGTGTGACGAGGGGGCCGCAGATCTTCTGGGGGCTTCCAAGGCCTGCCAGCCTAACTTGGCTGTAGCGCAGTCACAGCCTCTGGTTTCGGGTGTCCCAGCTGTCCTTGGTCCCAGCAGTAGCCCTGAGGCTCAAGCCCTACAGACAGCTGGAGTCCGTGCAGAGAGCCCCCAACCTGGCAATGGTCAAGGCAAGAGGCAGAGACAGAATAGGGAGCCAGAGGGGAGCCCTGCACAGGCCCAGCGAGACAGCGGCCAAACAGGAGCCCTGCCTGAGGAAACTGCAACTGTAGGACATACAGAAGCCTCTTCGGGGAAACCCCTGTGGGCACAGCCCCCCAGTGGCGCCACAGCGTCCAGGTACCACAGCTTCAGCCTCCCAGGAGGGTCACCGTAGGGCCAGCCAGGTTGGGGCAGGATCGGGGCACGGCCCACTCGTACATCCCTTCTAGAGCAGCTGTGCGGAGCAGAGGTAATTACGTGCGGCTCAACATGAAGCAGAAGCGCTACGCGCGGGGCTCAGCTCTCCGTGGAAGGCTCCTCCGCAAGCAGGTGAGGTGTCGGCAGGCACTCCCTTTACCCCCACTGCCTCTTGCCACATGACCCTCTTTTATGGCCCACAGATGTGGAAGCAGAAGTGGCAGAAGAAAGGGGAGCATTTTGGAGGTGGTCAGCCCACGGACACAGTCGAGAATTCTTGCTTCCGGTGTGGGCAGCTAGGCCACTGGCCATCCCAGTGCCCCCAGCCAGGTGAGGCCTCTGCTCTGGGTGGTGGGTTGGTCTGAGGTGTTTGGAGAGGACTTGTACCCTTGGGAGGAGTGGGGGGGGGAGCACCTGTAGCTCAATTAAAAGACTCTACCTACGGCTCCTACCTGACTTAGAGCGTACCCTGGCCCCCTGGAAGAAAGGTGGTGAGGATGAAGATGACACACAGATGCTGCCCACTTTGGAGGAAGTAGTCCAGAGGACAGGCACTACTAGACTCCCTGGTGAATGAAGGGGTGGAGGGCAGGCTGTAGCTAGCTGTGTTTTTGCTAGAACGACCCCAGCCCAGCCTGGAGTTCCCACACCAGCCTTTTCTGTCTGTGCCCAGTGAGTGAGGAAGATCCAGATCGTGCTGGGTCTGAGCCGTTGGCCACCATGGAACAGCCTGTGCCCCAGGCGCCCTGCCTGCCCCCTGCTGTGCCACCACTTTACCCACCAGGGCCCTCTGGGCAAGTGGCAGGTGAACAGATGCTTTCCAGCTGAGAGCCTTTCCTGGGGGGTGGGGGCAACTTGAGGCCATGCTGGCCAACGCCTGTGTCCACAGAGACGCCGACTGAGGTGTTCCAGGCCCTGGAGCAGCTAGGGCACCGTGCCTTCCGTCCTGGGCAGGAGCACGTGGTCATGCGGATCCTCTCTGGTGAGCTTGGCTGCTGGGCGATGAGGCAGGGCCAAGGCCTGGCCGCAGGATAGCACACTGACCCCTCTTCCCACCAGGCATATCTACACTGTTGGTGTTGCCCACTGGAGCTGGCAAGTCCTTGTGCTACCAGCTCCCTGCACTGCTTTATGCTCGGCGGAGCCCTTGCCTTACGCTGGTCATCTCTCCCCTCCTATCTCTCATGGACGACCAGGTGCGCAGACAGTACCCCTCGGGCACGTGCAGAAGGTAGAAGCCGGTGCCCATGGCTCTTCTGACCCTTTTGGGCTGTTGCCTGTTACCTGACCAGAGCTGTCAAAAGCTCAGCTGTTCCCAACCTGCTAGCTCCGCCCACAGCCCCAGGCCTGGCAATGCTCCAAGGGCACGGGACACGCGGGCCAGACCCGGGCCCACCCCAGAGGAAACAGCACTGGGAAAGGGAGAGGTCCCCAGCGGGGCCTGTCTGCTCTGGGCACGCCTGAGCCGACGCTCACAGGGGCGTCTGAACCCTTCGTCACAGGAGCTGTGAGCTGGACTTCTTCTCCCTAGGGGGCCCAGGTTGAAGATGGCAGCAGCTATCAGGCCGAGCACCACTGAGAGTCTGTTTGAGGAAGAGCTGAGGAAGGGTGGCTTGCAACTGGTTTTCCTTTGGTTTCCGCAGGTGTCTGGCCTGCCCCCGTGCCTGAAGGCAGCCTGCATCCATTCAGGCATGACCAAGAAGCAGCGGGACTCCGCCCTGAAGAAGGTGAGGGAGGGGCCTTACATAGCAAGATGGGCAGGGACAGAAGGCTGGCCCTCGATGATGCTCCTGACCTTGCCATCCTCAGGTTCAAGCAGCCCAAGTGCATGTTCTGATGCTGTCACCCGAGGCGCTGGTTGGGGCCGGGGCAGGGACCTCTGGCTGCTTCCGTCAGCTGCCTCCAGTTGCCTTTGCCTGTGTGGACGAGGCCCATTGCCTATCCCAGTGGTCCCACAACTTCCGGCCCTGCTACCTTCGCGTCTGCAAGGTGAGCCTTCTTTGGGGTGCAAGCAAACGGGCCGGGGAGGGTGGGTGGGGCATTTTCACCGGCCTCTCTTCTGCACAGGTGCTGCGGGAACACATGGGCGTCCGCTGCTTTCTGGGTCTCACAGCCACAGCTACACGCAGCACCTCAAGAGACGTGGCCCGGCATCTGGGCATGGCTGAGGAGCTTATCGTCAGAGGGCCAGTCACCATCCCCGCCAACCTGTACCTGTCTGTGTCCACGGACAAGGACCCAGACCAGGTGGGTGGATACACCCAGGCCCGGCAGAGGCACTGCCTTCTGACAGTCCACGCTGACAGCTGTTACCCACCAGGCTCTGGTCACACTGCTGCAGAGTGATCGTTTTCGTGACCTGAACTCTGTCATCATCTACTGCAACAGACGTGAAGACACTGAGCGCGTTGCTGTGCTGCTCCGCACCTGCCTGCGTGAGGCCTGGGACCCGGGGCCTAGAGGGGAGGTCAGCAGGGCTGTGCCCCAAGGACCTGCCCCAGAAACGTGTTCCACCCACTGTCTGTCTCCCTGCAGGCCAGGTCCCCGGAACTGTGGCTGAAGCCTACCACGCCGGCATGTGTGGCCGGGAGCGGCGGCGGGTGCAGAGGGCCTTCACGGAGGGCCGGCTGCGGGTGGTAGTGGCCACAGTGGCCTTCGGGATGGGGCTGGACCGGCCAGACGTGCGGGCCGTGCTGCACCTGGGGATGCCCCCGAGCTTTGAGAGCTATGTGCAGGCTGTGGGCCGGGCTGGACGGGACGGCCAGCCCGCCCACTGCCACCTCTTCCTACAACCCCAGGTTCTTCCCTGCCCCACTTGAGCTCAGGCCACCCCCCCCCACCCCACCCCACCCCACCCC
>NW_027529176.1:380938-386097 GCF_008692635.1 Crocuta crocuta
TTCACAGCTTTTCTGTTCCAGGCTCAGGACCTGCAGGAGTTACGTAGACATGTGTATGCCGAAGGCACCGACTTCCTCGCTGTGAAGAAGCTGGTACAGTGCTCCTTCCCACCCTGCACCTGCACCCGCGCCCAACGGCCCCCAGAGCAGGAGGGAGCCAAGAGCCAAGAGAGGCCTGTGGCAGTGTCCCCAAGGGAGGCTGAGCAACCCAGCAGCAAACGCACAGCCCAGTGCCTGGGTCATGAGCGGGCACTCCCAGTACAGCCACTGGTGCAGGCCCTGGACATGCCTGAGGAGGGTGAGGAACTGGGGGCAGGAGTGGGTCTGTCCCCGCGTCCCTGCATCCCCTAAACCCTGCTCTGCCTCCAGCCATTGAGACCCTGCTGTGCTACATGGAGCTGCACCCACAGCACTGGCTGGAGCTGCTGGCACCCACCTATGCCCACTGTCACCTGCGCTGTCCTGGGGGCCTCCCTCAGCTCCAGGCCCTGGCCCACAGGTGAGCACACATCCCACCCCAGGCTGGGGCCAGGGACACAGGACCAGGGCTGCTGATCACATGTCCCTTTCCCTGGGACAGGTGTCCTCCACTGGCTGCCTGGTTAGCCCAGCGGCCACCTGAGAACACAGGTGAAGGAAGCTATTCTGCAGAGTTTGATGTGGTTAAGCTGGCAGACTCGATGGGCTGGAAGGTGGCCCCTGCAAAGCAGGCTCTCCGTCAGCTGCAGTGGGACCCAGAGCACAGGACAGGTGAGCCCCAGCCCCGCTTGCCGCCAGCCCCGCTTGCCCCCCTCCCACTTGCGTCTGACGAGCTCTCTGGCAGGTGCACTTCGGGACACAGGGGTGCTGGTGGAGTTCCAGGAACTCGCCTTCTGTCTGCACAGCCCCGGAGACCTGACAGCCCACGAGAAGGACCAGATCTGTGACTTCCTGTGTGGCCGAGTGCAAGCCCGTGAGCAGGAGGCCCTGGCCCGCCTGCGCCGTACCTTCCAGGCCTTTCACAGGTGCGGGAAAGGTGGGCGGGGCGTGAGGCCACCTCCCCTTCCCCCCAGGTGAACAGCACTGACGGATTCCTCTCACCCCAGCGTAGCCTTCCCCAGCTGCGGGCCCTGCTTGGAGCAGCCTGAGGAGGAGCGCAGTGCCAGGCTCAAGGCCCTGCTCAGCGGCTACTTCGAGGAGGAAGGGCCAGGAGGCACGGAAGACCAGCAGGGCCCAGAGCCAGGCCAGGCCAGGGTGAGTGCCAGCCCCTCCTGGGGGACTGAAGAGAGGACACAGGTCTACAGTGAGTCAGGCGGGAACGTGCATGCCTGTGCTCACACGCTGTTACATGCCTGCCACCCACAGATCCAGCACTGGGAGGACCAGGTTCGCCGGGACATCCGCCACCTCCTGTCCTCCTGGCCAGACCAGCAGTTCTCAGGCAGGGCTGTGGCCCGTATCTTCCATGGCATCGGTGAGGGCCTGGGAGCCTGGGCTCGGACATGGCCAGGGGCTAGGGGCCACGGGCTAGAGACCCGGTCTGCCTCAGAGTCCTCAGGGCTGTGTCTCCCATTCCACCACAGGAAGTCCCTGCTATCCAGCCCAGGTTTACGGCCGGGACCGGCGTTTCTGGAGAAAACACCTGCATCTGAGCTTCCACGCCCTGACACGTTTAGCCACAGAGGAGATCCTGCTATGGGGCCGCTGACCACCCTGCCACGGGCGGGCCCCGTTCCCCCATGTCACAGGCCCGCACAGGGGACTGCATGGCCACGGTGTGAAGAGAGTCAGGTGTGGCAGTTCCTCAGGGAAAAGAGAAGGGACGTTGGCGGCCAAGACAGTGACTGACTACCTGGGCAAAGCCCACCACCAGAAGTGGGGCAAAGAGGCCCCAAAATATGGAATAAAAAATGCTCAAGACATTCTTAGGAACCCTCTTTTTTTATGGGGCAGCCCCCACAGTCTGAGGACAGCCTTGCCTGTCACACATCCCAGACAGCTAGGCCATGAGCACGCTCAGCTTTATTAGGTGGGCTGGCCATCCAGCTCAGGCCAGGGCACTGGGTGCCAGACCCAGATACAGAACGGGCATGCCTGAGAGAGCAAGGAAGAAGGAGAAACAGATATGCGACCCCAGGCTGTCAGCCAGAGCTCCAGCCAGTGAGCCCAGGAACAACTTCCCCAGCAGCTCCAGAGTGGCCAGGAGGCTGTAGTGCGTGGCCTGCGGGGGTGGGGTAGGGTGTGAGATCAAATGAGGCCTTGCTTGGGTCCCAGCCCTGCAGCCCCTGGGCCACCTGGCCACACCGTCTTACCTGCAGGGCACTGGGTGCCAGCTGGGTGCAGTGCATCATCAGGGTGAACGTGGTGGTTGTAACCAGGCCCCCCAGGAAGTGCTGCAGACACAGACTCAGCAAGGCTGCCCCTGGGAAGGCCAAGATCAGTAGTGCCCAGGACTCTCTGGACTCCTCCCCTCCCATGGCCAGCCCCTCACCTCTCAGGACTGTGCTGCCATCCAGCCTGACTCCCGGGGTGTCCAGGTGGAAGAGCAGGGTGGTCTGGCAGGCCAGACCACCCAGACGGAACCGAAGCACAGACCTCAGCAAAGGCAGTGGTTGCCTAAGGTGGGGAGACGGGCAGGTCAGGCAATGTGGGGCCAGGCAGGTGTGAGCAGGTGGGGGGGGCAGGCTGAGGAGGGCTCACCAGTGCCTGGCCAGCAGGGCCCCGCCCAGGGACGAGCCTACAATGGAGCAGACGACAGCGCCCACGCCGTTCCACAGGCCCAGCTCTGGCGTGGAGATGCCGCGGTCCAGCAGGAAGAGTGGGAACAAGCTGCTGGCACCCTGCTCACCTGCGGAGAACGCGAGCAGGCAGCTGCCCACCTCCCTTCACCTGGGGCCTCAGTTGCCCTCCCTAGCCAGGCCCCTGCCCTGCCCCTGTCCTGGGCCACAGGTGCCAGGAGACAGCTGGGACTGGGCATCAGCCAAGCTTAGGGTCAGCATGAAGCAGCATCTGAGAAACCCAAGGGGCTGTGGCTGGAGCCCACAGAAGCCATGCAGCCAGAGCCGGAGAAGTACTAGAGGCAAAGCCCAGCTGTGGAGTCAGGCGGGGTTCCGGCCTGCGGTCAATACCCCAGAAGGTGGTCATGAAACGCGTTCCAGGGCTCCTAGGGATCCACCTGCAGGCTGCCACCCCTGCTGTTGCCTGACTCAAAGCCTCACTTACCCAGTTTGTAAGTGAGCACAAGGCCTGCTGTCCACAGAGTACCAGGCACAGCCAGCAAGTCCTGCAGGAGGTGCAGGGTACGGAGGGGTCGTTCTGAGGGCTGAGATGCAGGCAACTGTTGCAGGGCTGGCGCAGCCCAGACTAGGGCAGCCGCCAGCCAGTAGGCAGCAGCCAGGAGCAGAAAGAGCCGGGGCCAGGAGAGGGTGGGCACAAGGGCCAACAGCCCGCCTCCCGCCAGCACTGCCCCTAGCTTATAAGCGACCACCTGCACTGTGTTACCAGGCCCGAGTTCGGCTGGCTCCAAGAGCTGTACGGCCAGCGTGTCCAGGGCCACGTCCTGCACAGCAGCACCCAGGTTCAGCAGCAGAAGCAGCCCTGCCACGGTGACGGGCAGCTCAGCCTGGCCTGCTTCTGCAGGAGGCAGGGCTGCCAGCAGCCCACACACCAGGCCCAGAGCAGCCGTGCTGAGCGTCAGCCAGGCCCTAAGGGAGCCCCGCGTGTCCACCAGTGGGGCCCACACGAGTTTAAACAGCCATGGCAGGTACAGCACCTTGGCCAGTCCCACGCGTGTCAGGGAGAGGCCACGTGCCCGCAGCAGCAACGGCAGCAGGCCGGACTGCAGCCCATAGGGCAGGCCTTGCACCAGGTAGAGGCCGGCCAGCGGCAGGAGCTTCCCATGCATGGCCAGGAGCGTGCGGAGCCCTAGGGCGAGGGCTGGGGGTCAGGGGCTGGGCCTGGGATCTGCTTTTCTGGGGCCAGGTTCAAGGCCAGGTCAGAGCCTGGAGTGGAATCAGAGGTCCGGCTCGGAGCAGGGGCAGGCAAAGCAGTTCCGGGTGGGGTCCGGTCCGGTCAGGATGAAGTCAGGGATCATACGGCGGCATGGCTGTTGGGCTGGGCCAGGCAGGTCAGGGCCGTGGAGGCTGGCGTCGGGACAAGAAGCCTCGGATCCGGAGGCGGCCCACACTCCATAGACGGCTCTCTACGCAGCCGCGAGACGCGGCGGCCACAGAGCTGGAGGAGCGGGCCAGAGCGCCAGCCGCCCTCTGGCGCCCCCAGTGGCTACTCCGAGTGCGGCCAGGGAGCCTTGAGCACGCACCGCGGGCAGTCCGGCTGGCGTTGAGTCAGCGGCCCAAACCGGCCCTTCCCAAGACGGTCCTTCCCAAGACGATCGGTCCCGGCTCCCAGATCCCCTGGACCCACCCCCTAACTCTCTAGAAGTGCTTGCTCTTGCTTGGTGTCTCACCTGGAGCCTGGTCGCTGCGGTGTCCACCGGGTCCTTCCAGCGGCCCCCACTGTTCACTCCTGTTTACTTCCGCTGCTGGAACCCTCACCTCCTTGCGGCTGTGCTTTCAGCGCCCTCCCCTAGCCAGTGGCCACAGAGGGCCACGAAAGGCAGGTTTGTGTGAAAGGTCTCAGCCGGAGGGATGCAGCCAGCTGCTCCCCGCGATGCCCTCGAGCGTCCAGTGACAAGGCCTGGAGACACAGGACCCAAGTCCTGCCTGCCTGACTCCGGCAGGCTCTGTGGAGGGAACGGCCCATCCAAGGGTTTCATGCCGACTCTCCCCTGCCCAGAGCTGCATCTCACAGGGCTCCTGAGGCCCAGGGGAGGTAGTGAGTGTGGCCCAGGGTCAGGAACCACCTCCAGAACAGACAGAGCTAGAGCGCTAGCGTGGTCTCCCTTCAGCCAGCCCAACCCTGAGAGCAACAGCTGGCTCAGCCACCCTGAGTGGGTCTCCTGTTACTTGGACAAGTGTCCTCATCTGTTCAAAGGGGCCTGCCATCCCTCCCGGAGAAGAATGCAGTGACCCACAGAGTGTGCGCCCCACAGACACTAGTCCTCCCGCCAGTGGCAGGGACCGAGGGCCGCATGCCCGCCCAGGCTTGGATCGCCCCAGGGCGCCCCTGCGGCAGCATCACACGAGCTCTGTTTCCCGCCCCTGCCCTTGGGCGCGTGGTCT
>NW_027529176.1:386209-431465 GCF_008692635.1 Crocuta crocuta
GATGCACGCGAGGGAAGGAGTACATGGCGCCCTGCACCGGGTTGCAGCGGATGCCTGGAGCCTCGTTGAAAACCTGTTCCGTGAGCTTGGCCTTCGCCGCCAGCTCGGCCAACACAGCCTGTCTCTCCTGCGGCAGCGGAGGGTGGGCCGATCAGGCTCGGACGGGCAGCGCCCTCCCCGCCCCCGCCCCCCTGGGCCCTTCCCGCTCACCGCCTGGAACTGCGCGAAGGAGGGGTCCGAGGGTGCGGGCGGGCTGACCACCACGTCCAGCAGGACCTGGCCCGGCACGGGCGGGCACAGCCGAACGCTCATCAGCTTCTGCATCTGCTGTTGCACCGCGGGGTCCATGTTCACCACCTCCACGTAGCCGCCGCGGAACCCGCACCTGCGAGGCGAGGGCTGTTGTCGAGGCAGGGTCGGCGGGGAGGGGGGAGGCCAGCCGAGGATGGAGGCCGCGACCCCCGCCCGCCCGGCCTGCACGCACTCTCCCATGTAGCCTTTGGAGACCGAGTGGAAGGAGGCGAGCTCCTGCTGCGCCGCGTAAGGCGGCCCCATCTCCGTGAGCACTTTCTTGAACGANCAGGCGAGCCCCTGCCAGCACCTCATCCGCCATCAGGAAGAGGCGCTCCTCGAAGGCAAAGCGAATCACGGCCTCGATGCACTCGCGGGTTTGCACCTGCCCTGGGGCGCGGGAGAGGCGGCGTGTCCGNCGCGAGGGCAGCAACGGTCTCGCGCCTGGGCGAGGGCGCGCCGCAGCTCGGCCACGTCGAGCGCCCACGCGCGCTCCTCGTCCAGGTAGTAGTCCACCTGCACCGCGTTGAGCTCGGCCAGCGCGGCCGAGTAGAGCGGGTACTGAGGGATGGGGATGAGCACACCCGTGCGCGTGCGACTCTCTCCCGCCACCAACAACTTCAGCACCGTCTGCGGGCCGGATGGAGAGGGGAGGGGCAGGCAAGGTTGGTGAGGTCAGGGACCGCACCTGCCCCCCGCCCCCCCCCCCCCCCACNCAGAAAGAGCCCCGGTGTCCTGCCTTGGCCCTGGCCTACCACGATGGCGTCGCTGGCACCAGTGGACAGGTAAACGTTATTGGGGTCCGCGGGAATGCCTCCGTCGCGCCGCTCGATGTACCGCGCCACATCCTCCCGGATCAGCTGGATGCCTGAGCTGATGCTGTAGGCCCCTGAGCCGGGAGGCGGGGCAGAACGGGGAGGGGGGTGGACCCGTGAGGTCCCCTCGCAGCCCTCCCGAAGATCTCCGCCTGGAACCCTTCCAGGCGGGCAGGCAGGTCCACCCCTCCCCCAGGACAGCCTCCCTCCAGCTTCTGCTCCTCCCTGGGTCTTTGGCTGGTTGGGGCGCTGGCACTTACCCAGGCTGTGTCCCCCGCACGCCTGCAAGATGCGCTCAGCCCTTCTCTTGGCGTCCTCGGGGAAGTGTGGGCTGTTCAGGAGATCAGGGTGGACGCAGAGGGCCAGGACCTGGGAGGAGCGAATGCTGAGGCCGGAGCACGTGGGCCTATCGGGGAGGGGCGCCGGGGCAATGGCGAGCCGGCCTCACCTGTCGCAGGAAGGTGATGGGCTTCTGCCCCATGGCCTGTGCATCCCCGATGTTGGCGCGAATGACCTCAGTG
This sequence comes from Crocuta crocuta, assembly GCF_008692635.1. NCBI lineage: Eukaryota > Metazoa > Chordata > Mammalia > Carnivora > Hyaenidae > Crocuta > Crocuta crocuta. The sequence continues at coordinate 387,837 of NW_027529176.1, forward strand.
AAGGGCTTCTTTACCCCCTAAAAGGGAGGGGGCACAGGCAGTGAGAACGGGGCCTTCATCTCCTTGTCCTACGTGACTCGGGGAAGGAATGGGGCCGACTCAGCCGCCCAGGTGGAGCCTGGAGGGCAGCGGTGGGGCCGAGCCATACCTGACGCAGCTCCTGCTCCAGCTCGAGCGCGCGCAGCACGATGGGACCTCGCACTGCATACTCCACCTTCCGAACACACGGGTTCATGGTGTCCAGCGTCAGCACCTTCTCCTTCAGCCCGTTCATTGCAACCTGGCTGTGGTCACCTGCCCTCAAGGCCATGACCCTACTCAGACCAGGCACGAAGGTCAGGATGTGGCAGGATTCAGAAGTGGGGATAAGGGTGGCTGGGAAGAGGGAGCCGGGGTATGGGGACTCAAGGTAAAGGGCACCCTCCTCAACGCAGCCTGCTAGCCCCACTGAAAGGGACAGAAAAGGCTGAAGAAGGAGCTGGGGCCGCTGGGCCCCGCCCCACCAGTCTGGGCACAGTTCTGCCCCAGGGAGCCATAGGGAGTGCATGAGGAGGCGGGCGGGGCTTGGGGCGGGGCCCAGTGCCCGCCCAGTGTCCCCATGACAGGGGAGCAGGAGACCTACATGGGGGGTAGGGACAGACAGAAGGTTCAAGAAGCCCTAAGGGACTGGGCCTGGGAGAGTGGGGGAGGTGTGCTGAGTGCCCTGAGGGGTTGGCAGGGCTGGACAGGGCTAAACCCCAAGGGGAGATGGAGCTGGGACCTCTCGAGATTTACCCCACCAGGGCTCTGCCAAGGCTGAGCCCTCGCAGGCCCCCCATCTTTGCTTGGGCCAACAGGCCTATCTCCCAGGTAACTGAGCCGGAATTCTCCCCTATAGAATCCTGGGGGTTATCGGGGGAGGGGAGCGAAAGCTCAGGTGCGGGCTTCCATCTGGCCCCTCCTGGGCTGGCAACCATGGCCCATAGGGTGCAAGAGCCCTGTGGTTGGACCTTGGTCCCAGATCAGCAGCTGGTAGAGGCCAGAGTCTCTGGGCTGCGGTGTTGGAGCAGGGGGCAGGGCAGCTCTGGGCCTTTGGAGGGCCCTCGGACACCTGGGACACCTCCTCTGCTCTTGGTTGCTGTCCTGCCCTTTAACCAGGCCCCAGCCTAGAGCTGCCCTTGGGTCCACACCAGAGGCAAGTTAACCTGAGCTCCCCTTCCCTGTTAATCCTGATTGGTAGAGACAGTGGGAAGCAAACAGTGATAGGCCCTCAGAGCCCCACCTCCCCAGGCCCTGAAGGGAACTGATAGGCCATGCCCAGGGGTGGCTACCCCAGCTGCTGACATCTGACAAGGTCAAGGAGCCAGCCCTCTGAGAAGGGCTGTGGGCAGCTGGTCAGGCCTGAGGTCAGCCTGGGCTCCTCAGCTCCTGCTGGCTCGAAAGGAAAGAACAGGATCCCCAGACAGCCAGCTGGGTCTCTCCTCACACCTCTCGGCTCTGTGCTACCCTGGCCCCCCGGTGCACAAGCTTGCCCCTCTAGGCCCAGCCCCGGTGGAGCCAGCCTCCTCCCGCCCCTGGCAGCAAGGTCCAAGTGGCAGCTGTGTTAGCAGGTGGACCTTGGCAGCAGCACCACCCCACACACTAAATTTAACCTGCAGCCTGCCCGCTGCCTCCCCCCCCCAGCCCGGCTGAGGACACCCCCCCAACCACTGATGCTAAGGAAAGGGAGGGCCCTGCAGACACCAGGCTGACTCGGTCAGTATCCACTGCAGAGGAGAAGGCGACCTGAGCCCATGTCACCCAGCACTGGTGGCCATGCAAAGCTCCCCACCTTGGATGGACAGAGGAGCTGGGAGTGCTCTCTGCGCTCCCACTCGAGGCCCCTAAAGGGCCCCCGTCACCCTGACAGATCATGCCCAGTCGGCTCAGAATCTGGGCGGCCAACCACCGCCCCCCTTTGCCAGCCCAGGCAGAGGCTGGCGGCCAGGTCCCGGGATCAGGGCTACAGGCCAGGAACAGGGGACTCATCCCCCAGGGAGGTTTCTGACTCTGGCCTTGTACCGATTCTCCCCTCTGGCTGGTGGCTCAAGAGTCTTGTGGAAACCCCCCTGCCCTTCCGAGCCAGGATCCCTGCCCCTCTGGCAGGGACANTGCTCCTCTCAGGGAAGTAAAGAGTTACAGAGGAGCCTCCAGGAGGCCGGGAGGTGAGGAGGAGGGTGCAGCACAGGCCAGGCTCCTCGCCCAGTGGCCGTGGGCCTCACCCCCACGCAGGGCCAGGCAGCCACAAGCACCTACAGGCCCCGAACAGGGACGGGCACACCCAGGACCAGCAACACAGCAGCTCCCCACCCTCGGGACAGCGGCCCGGCTGACACACACAACAAGGCAGGTGGCAAAACAGCCCTTTATCAAGTCACAGGATGAAACTAGGTTTCTGCAGCCAGGAGCCCCCAGGATGGCTTCTGCCACAGGTTTAGCCCTGAGCGAAGATGCTGGCATCCTAGATGCAGGAGACAGGGAGGGCCCTGCACCGACTGCCGCCCCCCCCACCCCCCGCAACAGCAGCACCGGGTATGCACTGGGGTCTCTGGAGTGGAGGCAGCCCCTGGCTGGGCCAGGCGACGGGACCTTGGCCGCTCTCAGGGCCAGCCCCTCACATGAGCAGGCAGCACGGCCTCTTCTCCGTGGGGGCCTCCTCTGAGGGTGCAGTAAGCTTAAGCAGGGGCGGATCTCCGCCAGCCCTGGTGCTGCGCTCTGGCTGGGGGGTCTCAGCGTCCACAGGCAGGCCAGGCTCCGGGGCCACGGGCCCCTCAGGCGGGGGGCGCTGCAGCTTGGCGGCAGCTCGCTGGCGCTTCAGCTCCGCTAGGGTGTGGTGGGCCTTGGCCCGGACCAGGGTGTCTGGCGCCGTGCTGTCCAGGGGGTTGAGCTGGTAGGAGACACTCCGGTCCAGCCGTTTGGAGTACAGGTGTCGCCCTGGGGTGCCTCCAACTTGGCCATTGTGTGGCCTGGCCAACTCGGGCTCCTCCTCCTGTGGGGGAAGCATGGGCCCCAGAGGCCATCAGGAAGGCCTTCTCTGGCCTCCGGTGGCCTTGGGCCCCAGTGTGCATAGTGGGCAGCCGCCCCCCTGTGGCGCACCAGCCCAGGCTATGGACACAGGGTCACTGCTCCCACCGAGTCCAGAGGCACGGATGTCACCACCCAGAGAGGGCGGGGCCTGGGCCCACGGCCGGCATTGCTGGAGGAGGACGGCGCACGGCTTACCTCACTGCACGTGGGTTGCAGCTCTGCGTCTGTCTGGCCGTCTTCATCCTCCTCGGGTGGCTCTGGGCTGGTAGGCGGGGGCTGTTGCCACACGATGGCCTCCTGGGCGTGCTCCCTGCGGTAGAGGCTGGTGCGCTGGGTCAGGCTCACCCTCCTCACCACCTTCCTGGGGGGTGGTCGGGAAAAGGATGTCACGTGCCCCGCAGACTGCCCGGAGCTCCAACTGGCACCTGAGCACTGTCGGGGGAGCAGGGGCGGGGGCGGGGGGGCTGCCAGCAGGGGGTAGGACACCGGGGTCAACTGCGGGTGCTCACCCCCGGCTGCCCGCGCTTGAAGTGCGGCGGCGCAGCAGAGAGCGCTGGCGGCCTTGGGCGCGCAGGAGCGCGTCGTGCTTGTGCTTCAGCTCCAGCAGCTTGGTCCGCACCTCCTCGTCCCCGCACACGTCTGAGGAGAAGTGGGTGTCACCGGTGCCCTTTCACCCACCCTCTACAGCTGGCGGAGGCAGCCCCGGCTCACCGAGAGGTGTCTCATCCATCAGAGACTTCCCGTTCAGGTCGGCCCCGTGTGCCACGAGCAGCTCCACCAGGTGCACCTGAGGGCCGGCGAGCCCAGGATGCTGAAGGCCTCAGAGCCAGGAGCCACCAGCCCAGGCCCAGCTGCCCCCCCTCCCCCCCCAGACCCGGCGCTCACCTGGCCCCAGTAGGCGGCCGCATGCAGCGGCTCCCAGCCGTCCTGGTCCTTGGCGCTCAGGCTGGCTCGGTGCTGCAGCAGCAGGGTGGCCGCCTCACTGAACCCGTTAGCAGCAGCGATGTGGAGCTGCAGGCACATCGCTCAGCCCTGAGTCCCTGCCACGCCCCTCCAGCAGCAACCTCCCGACCTGCAACCCACGTGGCCCCATCATCACCAGCGTGGCCCCGTGGTCCTGGGGGGCATCAATGTTGGCCCCTGCCTGCAGCAGGCTTCGGATGTCATCCAGCATGTGCAGCTCCGGCAAGGCCCGGGCTTCCTCGATGCCGTCCTGGGTAATGCCTGCAAGGCAGCAGGCTCAGAGCGGGCACCAGGGTGCCCGTGCACCCTGGCGGGCGGGCGGGGCCGCACTCACCGCGGTCAGCCATGGCCGTCTCAAGGCAGTCCAGCGTCCGCTCATCCTCACACAGGTCATACGGCATGTTCCCATCGGTGTTGACGGCCAGAAGGTCGGCGCCACTGCAAGGAGCGTGGGCAAGGGCTCTGGTCACAATGCTTCTCCTCCACGGAGGCCTCAGGCCTGCCCTCTGCAGAGGCCCTTGGCCTGGGGCTGCTCTCCAGGACAGTGTGGGTCGAATGTAGAGGAAGGCCTGGGCCCCCGGTGCCCCTGGGACCATCTAGCTGTCCCTCAGCTCTGGATCCCAGACTCAAGCCGGGCAGGCCATCCCCCGGGTTCTACCCATCTGCCACTGTCCACCTACACAGTGGGTCCACCGACCAGGAGGAACTGCCAGGGCTCGAGGAGCCTCGGGGAGCAAAAGACACAGGGATGAGAGCCCGGGTGACAGAGAAAACCGCAGGGACAGGGCTCAGGCCAGAATGTGACCCCGGGAAACACAGGGAGCTGAAGGCGAGCCCGGAACACAAAGGTGGGTGCTCACTGTGGAGAGGAGCAGAGCAGGGGTGGGGGCTGTCTGTGTGCACCCCCCCCTCCTGCTCTGAGGCATCTGTGTGTGGAGGGGAGAGCCTGCCACCGCCCACACACCCACCGCCAGCACCCGCACCACTCCGAGGACAGCCTGAGCCCCTGAACATCTGTCCTACCACAGGGCTCAGAGTTGAGGGGCCATGTGCGTGGGGGGCCTCCTGGATCCTGGTGAAGCAGACCCCCCTTCCTATTTACCAAGGCCTCTGTCCGAAGCCGCTCTGCCCTGCTCCGACCTCCTCGTTGAAGGCCCCGCCTCTGTCCTTGCCATTGCCACCCGCATCATTTTGCCCAGAGTGGCATTTCTCTGGGAAGACCCCAGGGACGACCAGACCTAGAGGCCAAGGCCTGCCCCCAAGGAATTCCCAAACCCCTAAGAATGCGTGGCAGGGGGATGTGCCCAGGCTGACAGCCTGGCGGGCAGACAACAACACTGCCCCGAGCACATGCTTGTCCCCTTGGTGTCGCAGAGTCTGCAGCCTCAGCCCAGGCCCTGATCTCCACACCAGCACGAAGTCAGGGTAAGCAAGCCCGAGGGGGACACAAGAGGCCAAGGGCCGAGCATGCTTCCTGCGGAGGAGACAACAGGCTTGGGTCTCAGGATGAACTACTGTCTGCAGGGAAGGCCCTGCCTCCCTGGCCCAGATGCGGCCCCTCCCCGACTCTGGCCACCCCAGCGGTACCTACCGGGCAATGAGCAGCTCTGCCAGGTGCAGGTGGCCACAGGTGGCCGCAGCATGCAGGGGTGTCCAGCTTTCGCTGTCACGGGCATTGACCTTGGCCCCGGCGTCCAGGAGCTGCTGCACCATCTCCCGGAAGTCATCGATGCAGCTCTAGGAACCACACGGCCTGAGTGCCAGAGCCCCGGCCAGTGCCCCTTCCCCTCCCATCCCACCCTCAGCGTGGCTGACCTGGTGCAGGGCCGTCAGGCCATCCTCATTGGCCAGGTCAGGGCTGACCCCACTCTCGAGGAACTGGCGGACTGTGAGAAGGGGGGCAGGAAGCATGGTCAGGACACAGGGCTAGGGGTCCTGCCCAGCTAACATGGTTTAGTCCAGGTACTGGATGCCTGGGCTGACGGCTGTGCCGCAGTCGGGAGCAGAGGGTGGTGAGGAAGACAGAGGTGTGGGTGGCAAGAGGGACACCGAGCTCAGGCTGAGGGCTCAAGGGTCGGGGCCCTGGCCGTCGCCCCCAGGTGGGCACACACTGCAGCCCTCTGCTCCCAGGATCCAGTGGGATACACCCCTCCTGATTCAGGGCGCTTGGGCCCTCAGGCTCCCGTGTGAGAGCGGGCACCCTGCCCAGCTGCAGCCTGCAGTGTGGGTCCCAGGCATCCGGGCCCACCCCCTCCAGGGTGTCCCTCAGCAGAGCTGGTCCCCGTCCTCATTTAGTGGTCCCATCTGGGACGCAGCCCATCACCAAGGTCATCCAGGACCTCCCTGCTGGCCTGACCCTCCCAGACACACCTCCTTCCCACAGTTCCCTGAGCCTGGGCCGGTGGCACACCCACCACGCCCTCCTCTGCCTCCCCTGCCTTGAGGTACTGCCCGCCTCTCCTTGCCCTCTGCCCTGGAGGAAGGCAGGACAAGCCTTTAGGAGCCCCTCAGGGAGAGCAGAAGGGCTGTGAGCAACAGGGTGCAGGGGAGGAGTGAGGAGCCTGCCGAAAAGCTCGGGCCTGCCATCTAACCAGGGAGGCCCTGACGGGGAGGAAGACGCCATGGGCAGGGCCGAGGCGGGTGTCAGTGGGGACCCTGCCCCGCACTCTGACCTGCTGAGCCGTCCTCCTTTACAAGGGTGGAGACAGAGGACCTCTCCTGGTCAGCGGCCAGAGGCCGTGAAGACAAGCCACTCCCGGCCCGCCTAAGCCAGGCCCTGGGCATCGCTCCAGGCTCCTGTGGGCTCCCCAGAGCCCCTGTCCAATCCCATCAGCCTCACCCCTGCAGCAGCACGCCGGTGCGCTGCCCCATCACTGGCGAGCCTCGGTGGCCGACCACTTGGAGCAGGCGACGAGGAAGGCAGGCCAGCCCCAGGCCCCGCAGGACGCCCCCTCAGCTCTCTCCGGGGCTGCGGGGCACAGGGCCTGCCCTCAGGCTCAGCTACACTCACCTTCCTCCAGGTCATTTCGGGCAGCAGCCTCCAGAAGCGTGACGCTGGGCGGGAAGAGGACCCGCCTCTGTGGCCTGCCGCTGGCTGCCTCCTCCCAGGGCCGAGGCCGCTCCGGAAGGCCCTTCTTGCCCTGGGCCTCCTTCTCAGCCTGGGCCCACATCTTCACCTGCTGGGCACGGCGCTTCTGGGCGTGCTTCAGCCGCTCCTGCGTGCTCATCCTGCCCACTAGGGGCATCTCTGCCAGCAGCTCCAGGTGCTCGGCCATGACGGGGGCCGCCCGCCCGGGGGGCTGCTCGGGGCACCAGATGGAGGAGCACCGGGGCCAGACTGGGCCTGCGGGGCGGGGCAGCGGGCTGGACTGGCACCCTGGGGGGCATCCCCTCCCCAAAGCTCAGTGGTGCCCTCTGCCCCTGGCAAGGCTGGGTCACAAGGCCCCACACCGTGACCAGGCCCAGGCAGAAAGGGCAGGGTGGGAGGGCACCTGCAGCCTGCCTCTCCAGAGCCCTGGCGCCTCGGCTGCTCGACGGGCAGGGCCTCACCTGCCTCTTGGGGTCAGGGTGCACAGCCTGTAGGAAGCAGCCCAGGACCTGGCCAGCCTCGGTCCAGGGTCTGAAGCTAATTACCTAGATAACAGAGTTGCAGCGTCCTGGCACTTCGATGAGGGTGAAGGGAGGGCAGGGCCAATGAGCAGAGGCCCCTAGGAGTTCCAGAAGCCCCCTCACCTTCCAGGCCTCAGGAGCCTGGGTGGGGGCTGGGAGCAGTCATGACCTGGCCTTCCCTCCCCTCCCCTTTTGGTCTTCCAGGGTCAGTAGTTAGTGCCAACAGGGAGGTGGGGCCAGAGGGCGGGCCCCACGGCCACAGAGAGGCCAGGGCAGGGCGCGCCCTCAGAGTCCTGGGGTCTCGGGCACCAGTGCCCAGGATTGAGACTGTAAGCAGCCAGGGCACCGAGGGCACAGCAGGCCTGGTGACTACATCTTTAGAAGAGCCTCCTTTCAGAAGAGCAGTAGATCAGAAGGCAGGCAGCAGGTGGCATCCACCAGCCTGTGGAGGAGGAACAGGAAACAAACACATCAAGGCCAGCTCCAGGCGGGGCAGGCCAGCAGGGAAGAGCACTAGCCCTGCCCTGTCCCAGCCGGCGGCGCACGACAGCATTCCTGGCGGGGGGCTCACTCAGAGTTCCCAGAAAGGGCAGCGCAGCTGAGCGTAGAGAGCAAGGAGGGCTGTGCTAGCAGCCAGGACGGGTCTTCCCCACAAGGCTGCCCCTCCAGGGAGTTGTTCTCCGCAAGTCTCTCAAGGCCCCATGCTCTGGTCCCCATGGCCATGCTGACCTATCTGTCCCAGGCTGGACTGCACAAGGTCACCTTCTCCTTGAGCTCTCCTGGAAGGTCCTGAAGGCTATGCAGGCTACAAACAAGGGAGAGCACCCGTCCTCTTTGAGATTCTCCTTCCCTCCTGGCCACTCACAGCCCTCTCCCCTCATGCCTCCCCCCCCCCCCAAGGAAGCAGGCCATCCCCACACACACTTGGCCACACGGTGTGACCTTTACCTCTCTGGGCCTTCCAGGGAAGCTGACCTGAAGAGCGCACCCCAGAGACCATCATCAAGGAGCAAGGCAGGGGAGGGCCCACAGAGGGTGTGATGATGCCCCACCCGCAAGGAAGGGCCCCCTACAGGCCTCACAGGGCTGCAGGGGCCACTGTCACTTTTCAAAGCCGAGGACAGGCACCAGTCCCAGAGCCACCACCCGGCTGCTAAGTTCAGCAAGATTTAGAAGGCGTCAACATGCCATCACGCCATAGACACGAAGAGATGCTGACGCCCATGTCCTACAGAAAGCCAAGAGGAGCAACTAGCTGTTCAAACTGAATACACGTCTTCTGGCTTATTCATTCTGAAGACCACCCATGAGAACTCATCACGGAGCAGCATCTGGAGAGCACCCCCTTCCCCCAACCAAGTCACAACGGAAGAACCCTGGCAGCTTACACAGACCCCCAGCCACCAACTCTGGTGGCCCAGCCTCCTGAAGTCCTGGGTGTGTGGGGGCCCTCTAGCAGCACTCTTGGCTGTTAGATGCCCGAGGGCAGTCTCTGTCTCCTCAGGCAGGTCCTCAGGCTGAAGACTACCTCCTCGGAGCCCCAAGTGACCCTAAGGTGAGCCCGGGAGTCCCGGGAAACACCGCAGTGGGTGCTGGATCCCAGGACAGTCTCCCTCAAAGGGTTGACACAGTGCCCAGCCTGGTCCCCCCAGGCTCAGCCCTGTGCTTTCTGGCTCCCAGCCACAGTCCAGGAACAGCCACCACAAGTAGAAGAGTTGACCCTCAGCTGAGCCCCCAAGGCCAGGATGGCTCCGGGAGTCTCACAGAATAGCCACTAGGCCACACCCACACCCAGGGCATAGGGGTGGTGGTGAGCAAGGCCTCTCCTGCCTTGTCTACAAATCGTCCCCAACATCTCCCTGGAATGTCAGTGATAATCTGGGTGATTTTTTTCCAGGTCTCAGCTCTGTGCCCAGGTAAGCCGCACAAGAGTGTGGGACTGAGATGGGGCACCCCTCAGCCCGCACCACTGTGCCATCCCCAAAGACTGTGCTGAAGGCACGGGACCCAGAGCCTAGCCCAGCATGAATGGACCCACGCTGGCCTGAGAGTCTCCGCAGCCTTGCCACACCCACCCCCACAGCCCTCCAGTAGGCCCATGTCATTTTCCCCATTTGCTACACAAGGAAACTGAGGCCATGCCTACACCCAGAGTCCCCCGCTGACCACTCCACCCCTTCACTCCTCTCAGCATCTGTGTGAGGATTAGAGACGGTGGCTTTACTCACCCATGGCCTTGTTCAGAGAGGGGAAGAGATCAGGAGTGGGGGCTGGAGGAGCCCAGGCTGCATCAGGCCCAAGCCTGCCCACCTGCCTTCCCTCTGGTTTTGGGGGCTTCCCATCCTCCACATGTGAAGTTGTGTCTGGCTTCCAATAGCTTACACTCAAAAGAACTGGTTTTATTTGTGGCATTATCTACAAATGAAGCAGCTTCCTGGGCCAGCGGAGTCTGGGTGCTGGACACTGGACACCAGACACTAGGGCACTCTTAGTCCAGCCTGTCTCTTCCACCCGAGGACAAGCTTGTTGGGGGCTCACTCCCTGTCCATCACCTTAGCCACGTGCAGGCACCTATAAAGCGGGCCCTTGGTCAGTGTCCAGAAAGGGCTGAGGGAACCAGGCCTGGCACAGCTCCGTGCAGCTAAGGAGTGGACATGCTCAGCCCGAGGGGCCCCACGGGCCTACACCGTCCAGTCAGGGAAACACCTAAACCATAAGAGCACCAGGCTCTCAAGAGGCTTCCCAGCCCACCTCGAGGGAGAGCAGGGCGCTCCTCACGACGGCACATGGCTGGTGTGCGTGCTCTGGTCACTCAGCAAGCTCTCTTCACTCCCACCCCCCTGGCTCCACTCGGCTCTGCGCCGGGGAGGGGGCCAAGGGGCCAAGAGGGGACTGAAGACAGCCCCGCCCCCGCAGAGGAGCAGGACGTGGGTCAGTAAGGCCCAGACGCCCGCGAGAAGGAAGCCGTCTCGGGGAGCTCTCGGGAGGAGGCCCAGCCCCGCAGCGGGGCTGCTCGGGCCCAGCGGCCGGGAGCTGGCTCCTCACTGACGCCCAGATGGGCGGGTGCGGGACGCTGAATGAGCAGAGCAGCCGTCCCCCAAGGAGTGCTCACCAGCAATCTGGCCAGGCCCCTGCTGCAACAGCCTTTATGACAGAAAACACTGGAAATGACCTACCTGTCTATCAAAGGGTCTAATTAAACAAGAGCCAGAGGGGTTTGGGAAGAAGCTTCCTGTGCCCCATCGTGGAGAGGTCGCTAAGAAATAGTGTTTGTTCAGTGAAGAAAAAAGGCACAGAACCTGTACACAATACGGTACCTTTTATGTAAAAAATGAATAAAATAAAAATATATTTATATGTATGTAAGAAACAAGAAAGACACACAAAAAAACGACTGAAAGTGGTCACGGGGGGTGCAGAGGGTTAGACGTGCACTTTGGGTCATTTCTGTTGGACTTTTGAGCCACGCGAGGTAAACGGCTCCCAAGCACCTGAAGTGCTCCGTTCCTCTGTTTCGGGAGAGCAGGTGTGAGCGCCCCTGCTAGTGCTCAGGTCAGCCCGGGTAGGGACAGCACCTGGCACAGTCTGCCCCGGGGGCATCTCTGTCCCCAGCTGAGGAGCGGCCTCAGCCCACAGGCTGCAGGAGCCACAGGAGCTGGCACAGAAAGAAGTCATGTGATCAGATGGGGGTGAGGGGGGGCTTCGCAGAAGAGCCCCCAGGACCCGCACACTTGCCCAGGAGGGACTGGACGGGAGAAGACCCGGGTGAGCGTGGGACGGGTTGTCAGATGCAGGGGCAGGGCCCATGAGGGGCACGCGGAGGAGGGAGGGCCCGAGGAGTGGGTGTGAGCAGTGTCCGGGGAGAACCAGCACCAGGCAGCGCAGGACAGAGCGTCCAGGAGCGAGGGGTTGGCAGAGATGCGCGTGGGAGGACCGGGAGGGCCACACAGCGCTAACGGGGGGCGGGGGGGAGCTGCTTCAACACGCAGCCACGGAGGGCAGGACCCACCTCTCTCCTCACACCAAAATCAACTCCAGACGCATCAGAGACACAGCCTAAGGGAAAGGAAAGCCACGGGAGTACAAGAAGGAAGAATGGAAGAGCATGTGTGTGATCCCAGCAAAGGGGAAAGCCTTTCTAAACTGGACACAAAACCCAAAAACAAAAAAAGAAAACCGATAAATCCAGTTGCACTAGATCTTCAAAATGTCTGCAAACAAAGCAAATCAAAGCAAAACCTCCGGGGGTCCCTGGGGGCTCAGCTGGTCAGGCACCCAACTCTTCACTTGGGCTTAGGTCATGATCTCACAGCTGGTGAGCTCGAGTCCCGCATTGGGCTCCGTGCTGACGACTCAGAGCCGGCTTGTAATTGTCTCTCTCTGCCCCTCTCCCGCTCTTGCGCACACTCTCTCTCAAAATAAACTTAAAAAAAAAAACCCTACAAAACCAGAAAACAGATGGTCAGCTGGCCAAAACATTTACAGTAAATATGACAAAGTGGTCTTCAAGTCAGTCGTGATGGGGCAAAGTGCAAGACAGCTCACGGGACAAAGGACACAGATCCCATGGGAAACACCCAGATACTCAGCTCCCTAATAATTAACAGTAGGACTCAGCCTGGACAGCCCGCGTGGCCAGGGCACAGAGGCCAAGGGCGCACCCGAGGCATCTAGGGACATGTAAAAGGCCTGAGACCAAACATGCTATTTCAAGATACTGTCCTCAGACACGCCCGCCACCGCACAGGCTCCTGCCCTCGGACACGCCCGCCACCGCACAGGCTCCTGCCCTCGGACGCGCCCGCCACCGCACAGGCTCCTGCCCTCGGACATGCCCGCCACCGCAAAGGGCCCTGCTCCGGAGAGAGAAGGATGAGGAGACCACTGCCAGCTCAGCAGAGGACCCCTTGGAGAACTGGGAAGGAAATGGTGAAGGCTTCACCTCCTGAGACCTCGGACGAGACAGGAAGGAGGGAGAGACGGGCTTGATGAGGGAGCAACATCAAGGAGGGGCTTCTGACCCTGCTCTCAGTGCCCCGGTCCTGAAACCCTTCCCAACGACGGCCTCAGCCATGTTTCTGGGGCTTCACTCTCCCTTGGGAGCCCCAGGTCCCCCTCTATCTACCTTGCTCCCTTCCTGCCAGGCTTCTCTCTCCACCTCAGCCCCCTCCCCACTCCTCTCCTTAAGAGTCCTAGCTGGGGGGGCTCCTGGGGGACTCAGTCAGTTAAGCATCTGACTTTGGCTCAGGTCATGATCTCACAGTTCATGGGTTCGAGCCCCGCATCGGGCTCTGTGCTGGCAGCTCAGAGCCAGGAGCTGCTTCGGATTCTGTGTCTCCCTTCTCTCTATCCCTCCCCTGCTCACACTGCCACCCCCCCCCTCAGAAATAAATAAAACATTAAAAAAAAAAGAGTCCTCGTTGATGGGAGCCATCTGCTGTGCCAGACACCCACACCAGCCCTTGCTGTGGGCACCGCCCCATCTCCGCACCATGTCTAAATTCCTGGTGGTCTCAATACTCTCGTGACCACCTTCAACGCCCTGCCCCTCAGTCTCGCTCTTCTTTCTGCCAATGACCTCATCCTCTACCCCAACTGTGTCCTCAACCCTGTCACCACCAGGAACTGTCCTCCTAACCCCCACTCCAGCGTTTCAGCTCAACACCCCCTTCTCAGACCATCACCTGCCCCAGCTCAGTCCTGCTGGCCCCAGTACTCAAGAGGCCCCATGTCCTCACCTTCAGCTTCAAGCTGTACTCAACCATCACACGCTCTCAAGCCCTCCTGACTTACAGTCGCGGATGGGAACCCAGGCCTGCCCAGTACCAGCCCCAACTCTGAAGGAACCAGCAGAGCCACGGACTAAAGAGCACACCTCAGACAAGTGCAGGGCCCACTCTGTAGAGGCGCTTTTAGGCAGCAGGCTTGAGCAATGGAAACCTGAGTAAGCAGAAGGGCTCACAGCGACCCCCCACGGGGCTGAATACAAACAGGCCCATCAGACGACCCACCTCGAAGTAGCCACAGGCCCTAGCTGACCAGTGGGCTACTGACAACCTGGCAGTTACCAAGAAGGAAAATTCTATAGTTTCCACACCTCCTCACTCCCCGACTTGGCTACAGCTCCTACCCCCTCCCTCCTGACAGTCTCTGCTGGCCTGCCCCCTGCTCCCTGGAGGGTGTTCAGTAAACTTCTGTCTCCCTTGTCCTGTCTTGGATGAATTCTGTCACCATCCAGGTGACCAGCCTCCACCCAATTGGGTCGTCTCACATTTGGGGGTCCCATCCGATCAGGAGACCCCACACACACAATGGCACTAATTCTTCCAGAGATCTCACAGCTTCGCTTGCCTCTCCTCCCTTAGTTTCATGTTCAGCTGCTGCCATCTGTAGAGATATCCACCCAGTCCAACAACCCACCTGCCACTGGCCCCCAGCACACTGCTTCATCCCGCTGCGAAGACCCGGACCCGTGCACGCAGGACCCTCCAGGACCCGTCTTCCAACACCAGCTCACTCCTGCCTCCGGGTCCTGTCCATCAGCATGGAGATTATCTCAACCTAATTCAAAAAACAGCAAGCCAACTGGACAAGACAAAGACATTTGTATCACTACTAGTCATATCTGTACTAAACTTCTAACCAGTGTAACTGGGTATAAAAAAGAAATAAGTGGAATAAGGATAGGAATAAGAAAAAACTCATTTTTTGCAAATGACACTGTGTAGGATAAAAACCTGAAAGATCCTTTTCTTTTTTAAATGTTTATTTGTTTTGAGAGAGAACCAGAGCATGCACAAGCAGGGGGAGGGGCGGAGAGGGAGAGAGAGAATCCCAAGCAGGCTCCATGCTGTCAGTGCAGAGTCCGATGTGGGACTCGATCTCACGAACTGTGAGATCCTGAACCTAAGCTGAAATCAAGAGACAGAAGCTCAACAGATTGAGCCTCCAAGACTCCCTGAAAGAGCCTTTAGAAAAACTTTAAAATTAATTAGAACAGAACATTATTGGTAAACACAAGATTCATGTGAAAAATAATTGTATTGGGGTGTCTGGGTGACTCAGTCAGTTGAGCATCCAACTCTTGATTTCAGCTCAGGTCATAATCCCAGGGTCATGGATGGAGCCTCTTGTCAAGGCTCCATGCTTGAGATTCTCTCTCTCTCTCTCTCTCTCTCTCTCTCCTCTCCCCCACCTGCTCTGGCCCCCTCTCCCCCTTGCACTCTCTAAAATAAAATTAAAAAAAGAAAATGGGCAAAAGGTATGAACAGCATCTCACTGAAGGTAATATACAGATGGCAAAGAAGCCCATGAGAAGATCTTTAGCAGCATTAGCCATCAGGAAAATGCAAACTAAAAACCACAGTGAGATATCACTGCATATCTATCAGAATGGCAAGGGTGTAAAGAAAATGGGTCTCACACCCTGCTGATGGGCATGGAAAATGGCACAGCCATTCTGGAAAACAGTTCGGCAGATTCTTAAAAGAAGTAAATGTGTGCTTACCGGAGGACCCAGCAGCTGCAACCTTGGGCATTTGTTCCAGAGAAATGAACATTCAAGTTTACACAAACACCTGAACGTGAACTTCATAGCAACTTTTTTCATAATAGCCCCAAACTGGAAACATCCCAGTCCTTCAATGCGTGAATGGTTAACCAAACTCTGGTCTACCCACATCATGCAACACTCTTCAGCAATGAAGAGGGCCCAGCTATGGATACACACAACTTGGGTGCGTCTCAAGGGCACTGGGCGCCTCTCCAACAGTCAAACCTCATGTGGTCCCAGTGATGAAATATCCTTGATATGGTCAGATCTTAGGGTGTGGGGTGGGGGCTGAGGAAGAGGATGGCCACGGCTGAGCAGGGAGCACAGAGTCTGTGCCGTGGAGCCGCTCTGCACCTTGATTCTGGTGGTCACACAAACCTACGTGTGTGACAAGACTGGGCAGAAGTAAACACACACGTGTGTGCAAACGTGTACAGCTGCATATAAAACTGGGAAAATCAGTGTGGATGCCGAATGTCTTCAAGGGACTGGGGATGTGTGCAAGTAGGTCTGTCTCTCTGAACTATTTCTTACAACTGAATGTAAACCTGCATTGATCTCAAAATAATGTTTAAAAATAAAAAGTGAAAGAAGGATGGCCTAGAGGAAGAAATGGCACTGGCAATATATAACCAGCAATTGATAGAAGAACTACTAAAAAACAAAAGAAAATCTTCCACCAAACAGGGAAATGGACCGAAGACCTTCCATGGCCACCTCACATCATCCACGGAAGGTGGCCCCTGGCCATCAGCCACCAGGGAGACATGTATCCCAGGTCACTCCCTCAAGAGCCGAGACCAATGCTGGGGAAGGCGCAGAGGCGGTGTGGCGGTCCCGGAACGGTATCCACAGCCTTCAACAGCCACCCTGCTGCAGGCACTGCCCTAAAAGAAGCATGTCCGGGTTCCACACTGAACCTGCTCCAGGGGTGTAACTTTACAGGGCATTCCCAGGACAGCTGGACAACTGGGACACCAGGCTGTGGGCTCAAATGCTCAGTCGATGTCCAGCTCCCTGAAGCTTCAGGAAAAGCATGCTCAAGGGTCAAGGGCACATGGCTCCCCGAGCACCTGGCCACATGGGCAATGGGGACCCCAGGGTCATCCGGGCAGAATGGAAAGTTTGGCTGCCACATAACACTCACCTGTCACAGCATCAGAATGACTTTCAGAGACCTGCCCTGTGAGGCTGGGGGTTATTCTCCTCACTTGCGGCCCAAGGCACCAGGGAATTCTGAGGGGAGGGGCCACGTCCACACTGTTCCACAGGTCACCTGTCATTCTGGGCTCACAAGGACCTCAAAGCCAACACAGGAATAGGGCTGATGGCCTCCTATTCCAGAAGGGTCAGAAGGGTCCTTCCTCCATGCCCTGATCACTCAGATTGACACACGCTTGTTCCCCTGTCCGTCTGCCTGTCTCCCACCACAGGCTCTCAGGGACCCATTACGGGCAGCCCCTTGGTGGAAGTGACTCCAATTCTGCCTGCGCTACTGCCTGGGGCCCGGAACCTCCTCTGGTCCCTCTGCCTCCCCTGGTCCCAGCCTCCGCCTCCCAGACTCCGCTCACAGGAGAACCCCAGGAAGGGAATGTCCGCTCTGGGAAAGTCCTCGGCACGAGCTAGCCCCCACCATGGTTCAATGACCCTGCCAGCACAATGGTTACCAAGGCAGACCCGGGCTCCAGAAAGCCCACATCCCCTGCTCATTCACTCATTTCTTCCACAAGCAGCAGGCACAGCTCCTGCCCCTCCAGGCAGACATTCAAGGAAAGGGCAGGAGATGACTGACCACCTACAAGGTGCCGGCTCATAGGCAGGAAGGAGCAACCAGTCTGAGTGACGGGTCGGCGTAAAGGCCCAGCGGGAAGACACCGGGGGAGTTCGAGAACTGGGACGCAGGCAACAGCAGGAGTGGGGAAGCCCTCGGCATGGCCGGACCCTCCTGCCGGGGAGGGGAGGGGAGGGGAGGCCCCGAGAGGCAAGGCCCGAGCTACCCGTGGGCCCTGGCTCCCACTGGGTGTGCGTCTTTCACAGGCTCCTCCCCCTGTTCTGCTCCCAGCCGGGGTTCCAACCTGTCCCCACAATGCAGCCCCAGGGCACTGAAAATGGCAACCTGAACCCCCTCTCCTCTGCATGAAACACCCCCAGGGTCCTGACAGCCCCGCGGAAGTCCAGACCCAGACACGCAGCCCAGGCCCGGGGCCTGCCCAGGCGTCTGCCCCAGCACTCAGCAGCCGCGTGCGTCACAGCAGCGGGGCCCCTTCCCACGAAGCGCAGCCGGCCTGGACCTCTTGGGAGTCGGGCCTGCCTGGGCCTGGGCCAGACAGGCTTCCACACGTTCCCCCCCATGCGGGTCCCCTTTCCAAAGTCTTTCCTCACTGTGAAGTGTGATACAAATACAGAAAGTGCCTAACACACACCGAAAGTGGAACCGCAGACCCACGTGAGCGCCCCCCCAGGACGGGGCCCTCCCTCACTCTCCCTGCGCTCCCTGCCTCACCTGTAGTTTTCCTATGTGTCCAAGCACACCATCCACACACGGGGCACCGACGCGTCCACTCGGAGCTCTGCGGCTCTAAGGTTTTGGCTTCTATGACTGCAACAGTCCATCACAGGACCGTACAGGATCCAAACCGTTTTTCTTCCATATTGACATCCAACTGTCCCAGCACCGTTTGTTTAAAAGCTGCTTCTCTGCGCACAGCTCCGCGGTGCCACCTTGGACACAGAGCAAGTTCCCACCTATCTGAGGCTGTTCTAGAGCCTCGCCTCCGCTCCACTCGCCCATCTGCTGGTCCCCGAGCCTGTGTGAGGTGTGCCACGTGCTGCGGCCCTGTAACCCGTCTCCTCTGGCTCCCCAGCCTCCCGTCAAGGACTCACTCGCCTGGTCTCAGCTTCCTCTGAGACTTTCACAAAGGGCCTGCGTCCTTTCTCGGCGGTCTCCATGCTCCTCCTCAGACCCCCCTCCCCTCCTATGAGAGCCAGACGAAATGCAAGCTCTCCAGGATTCTGATCTACAAAATGAAATTTCACTCAGCTCAGTCACAAGCGCCAGGTGAAAATCCTGGGGGCCCCTGGGACAGAGGCCCCAGGGCCAGAGCAGGCCCCACACACAGGTAGGGACCACAGTGAGCTCTGGCAGCACAGCCTCCAGGGGGCTGGAATCTACTAGGCCTCTCCCCACAAAGCAGAAAGCTCCAAGCCTCCCTCTTCCATTGTGTCGCCCTTTGCCACCCAGCCCCAAAATAAACTGAATAAACGAATATCAAGGCGGCTTCAGGGGCCTAGAACCCCTAGTGAAAGAGACTTGGCTGGAGGCGTCTGCACTTGAAAAGAAACTCAGTAAGGACTGAAGAGAAAAGCTAGTTCTTGGCTAGGAGAGAGAAAGGGCTTCCAGATGCTCTGGTCCAGGTCACCTGGAGGCCGGCACATTTTCCAGCCCCCGCAGCCACACTGTCCCATTTAGCCTCAGTTAGCCTAGTCGCTCCAATGGGCCAGGACCCCATCATGAAGATTTGGGAAGTAAAGTCTGTCAGATACAAGGTCAAAACCACAACGGTGTAACTCTGGGTCTGCTCGGACTCAAACCTGTCTCCCCAACAGACAACAACCCTTGCGCCACAGAAGCAGTGGTAAGGAGAGCTGGGGCGTGGGGGGCTGGATGAGGCATGGGGGCCACACAGCCTTAGAAGAAGAGATGTGCGGATCTCCATGACCAACCGAGCACACACGTACCCACAGTGAGACACCCCCCCCCCNGGAGAACTGGAGGGGCATCAGAAAGGGAGGGAGTTCATGATTAGTACACAGACTCCTGGAAGTTGGAGGCAAGAATGGTGAACAGAGAGGACGGCAAGGGGGGGTGTCCATGCAACAACGGAGGTCAGAGAAGCTCAAGGACGTGAAAGCAGGGGACAGGTGACACATAAAACAGCAGAATCCCTGTGAGCCTGAAGCTAGGACCTGGGTGACGGGCCATGCAGACGAGAAAGCATAGTTCTGCATCCGGCCTAACTGCAAACACAAAGACTGACATTCTTTCTAACTTTGGAAACACAGGATTATGAGCAACGTAACAATGTAACTTCTATCACACTTGCCTTGTAAAAGGGGGGGGGGGCACATTCTGCTTCAGGACACATACACAAAAGAACTGGGACAGGGACTCAGATATCTGTGCACCAATGTTCACAGCAACGTTATTCACAATAGCTAAAAAGCAGAAACAAGTCAAATGTCCACTGACAAAGGAAAAGACAAACAAAATGTGGTCCATACACATAAGGGGATACGCGGTCATAAAAAAGAAGGAAAATCTGACGCATGCTACAAATGTCTCCACTAAAGGACAGGTAGGCTTCCACTCACAGGAAGCGCCGGCATAGGTGATTCACAGACACAGAAAGAATGGTGGTCGTCAGGGGCTGGTGGACAGGGGTGGGAACTGTTTACAAAGGTTCTAGAAATGGATATTGACGATGGCCGCACACTATTGCACATGCACTTAATATTATCGAATTGTACCTAAAAATGGTTACAGTGTTAAATTTTACGTTACTTACATTTTACCACAGTTAAGAAAAGAAGTAGGGGCTCCTGGGTGGTCGAGTTGGTTAAGCATCCAACTTTGGCTCAGGTCACGATCTCATGGTTCATGAGTTCAAGCCCCACATTGGATTCTGTGCTGTCAGCGTGGAGCCCATTTCAGATGCTCTGTCTTCCTCTGTCTGCTCTCCCCTGCCTGCGTGCCCTCTCTGTCTTCCTTCTCAAAACACTTACTTATTTTGAGAGCGTGTGCAGTGTGAGTAGGGTAGGGACAGAGAGAGGGAGGCAGAGGACCCGAAGCGGGGCTCGAACTCAACAGCTGTGGGACCATGACCTGAGCCCAAATCAAGACCGGGCCTCTTAACCCACTGAGCACCCAGGTGCCCCACATAAAAAAAAAAAAAAAAATCAAACAAACAAGGAAACAAACAAAGTAAAAGGCATGGGGGGCTAGAGGAAGAGGAGGAAAAGGAGGCAGCTCCAGACCAGCCCCTGCAGGCGCCCGGCCAGGCTGCTGAGACTGCTCGCAGGGACGGAGGTGCCTGCGGCGGGCAATCACCAGAGCTGCCCGTTTTCCATGCTCGTGTGACTGGCAGAGACGCTGGGATTTCTACCCAAGACAGCTTAGGCCTCCTGAGGGACGCACGAGAGAAGCAGCTCACTTAACACTTGTAAGGTAACAATTCCGTCATCCTGGCTCCAGAGAACCCAGATTCTCGGCTTGGAAGAAAAAAGATACAAACGTAAGAGTAAGGAGGTAAAGTAAAATTCCTGTGGTCCTGAATATGACCTGGAAGTAGCCACATAAACTTGTGATGTGGGGGCGCCTCGGTGACTCAGTCAGTTAAGCCTCAACCTCTTGATTTTGGCTCCAGAGACGATCTCACGGTTTGTGAGATGGAGCCCCAGGTGGGCTCTGTGCTGAAAGCATGAAGCCTGCTTGGGATTCTTCTCTCCCTTTCTCTCTGCCCCTCCCCTGCATGGATGCTCTCTCTCAAAATAAATAAAAACTTAAAAAAAAAAAAAAACACTTCTCCTTTTACAAATAGATACAAAAATATTTACAGAGAGAATAACATGTTTGAGATTTGCTTCAAAATAACATCAGAGGTTCAGGTGAAACAGAACCAGGCGGCTGGGAACGGCCAGAGCTGGGGTTGGGCGGTGAGCGTGGGGCAGCTATGTCCTACCCACTCACACAGGCGTTTGAGATTTTCCAATAATAAAAGCTAAAATTTTTTTTTTTTATTTCACCAGGGTAGACCACATGCTGGGACATAACCCATGACTCAGCAGATTTATAAGGAATGAAAGCACAGGGTATGTTTACCAACCACAATGGAATTAAGTTAGAAATCAATAACAAAAATATATCTGGAAAAACTCCCAAATATTTGGAAGCTGAAAAGCATATTTCTAAGTAACCTACAGGCTAAGGTACAAATCAAAACGGAAATTAGAACATATTTTGAGCTGGATGATAAATGTAAACATATTAAAATATGTGAGATGCACTTAAAGCAGTGCTTGGAAGGAAATGTTTACCTTTGAATGCTTAAATAAGAAGGTCAAGTCAATGATCTAAGCGTCTACTTAAGAAGCTAGAAAGGGGCTCCTGGGTGGCTTAGTCGGTTAAGCGTCCGACTTTCACTCAGGTCATGATCTCGCGGTTCGTGGGTTCGAGCCCCGCGTCGGGCTCTGTGCTGACTGCCAGCCCAGAGCCTGGAGCCTGTTTCAGTCTGTGACTCCCTCTCTCTCTGACCCTCCCCTGCTCACGCTGTCTCTCTCTCTCTCTCCTGGAAATAAAAATAATAATAATAATAATAATAATAATACCACCCACCAATTTATTTATGACTAGCTTCAAAAATCCTTTTAACATTATTATCAAGTTGAATCCAGCAATACATTAAAAAAATAAAACGTCATGACCAAGTGGGGTATATTTCAAGAACAAAAAGTTTAACATTTTAAAAATGAAAATACAATCAAATCAATAAAAGTAGAGAATGCATTTGGCAAAATCCAACATCTGATCATGATAAAAAAACAGGCACTTTGGGGCACCTGGGTGGCTCAGTCAGTTGAGCATCTAACTCTTGACTTCAGCTCAAGTCATGATCCCAGGGTTGTGGACTCAATCCTTTCATCGGGCTCTGCACTGAGCATGGAGCCTGCTTAAGATTCTCTCTCCCTCTCCCCCGCCACTGCACTTTTTTTATAAAATTACACAAACAAACAAAACTTTGAAAACTAGAAATAGAAGGAAGATTCCTCAGCTCAATCATGCCTAATGGGAAAAAAACAAATACTTTCCTCCTAGGATCAGGGACACCAATCCTGTGCAACCTTGTCATAGAGGGTCCAAGACAGTGCACTAAGGTAAGAAATAAAGAGAATGCAGATTGGAAAGGAAGACATAAAACTCTTCAGATTCAGAAAGCATGTAGAAAGGTATGCAGATGTGTAGAAAACCCTTAGGAGGGGCACCAGGGCTCAGTCAGTTAAGCAGCTGACTCTTGGGCTTCAGCTCAGGTTATGATCTCACAGTTTGTGGGTTCAAGCCCCAAGTCAGTCTCTACACTGAGAGCACACAGCCTGCTTGGGATTCTCTCTCTCTACCCGCCCCCCCTCATGCTCTGTCTCTCAAACTAAATAAATAAACTTAAAAAAAATCCTTAGGAATCTACGACAGAGGTACTAGAATAAATAAGTATACTTACCAAGGTTGTGAAATACAAGGACAATGTGTCAAAATTAACTGTATGTCTGTAATAGCAACGGGCAACTGGAAAGTGTAAAATGTTCATTATCACTTACAAAATTAATATCACAAAGTATGGAATACTTTGACACCCCCTTGAAAAGGTAGAGCCTAAACACTTCTCCTTCAGTATGGGTTGGATTTAATTACTCACTTCTCACTTCTTTTTAAATTTTACTTATTTATTTTGAGAGAGACAGAGCGTGAGTGGGACAGTGGCAGAAAGAGAAAGAGAGAGAGAGAGAGAGAGAGAGAGAGAGAGAGAATCCCAAGCAGGCTCTACACTGTCAGTGCAGAACCCAATGTGGGGCTCAAACTCACAAACCTCGGGATCATGACCTGAGACGAAGTCAAGACACTCAGCCAGGAGCCTCTAGATGTTTACTTCTAACAAACAGAAAACAAAAGCAGAGGGGCGCCTGGGTGGCTTAGTCGGTTAAGCGTCCGACTTTCGCTTAGGTCATGATCTCACGGTTCGTGGGTTCGAGCCCCGTGTCGGGCTCTGTGCTGACTGCCAGCTCAGAGCCTGGAGCCTGTTTCAGATTCTGTGTCTCCCTCTCTCTCTGACCCTCCCCTGCTCACGCTGTCTCTCTCTCTCTCCTAGAAATAAATAAAACATTAAAAAAAAAATTTAAAAAAAAGAAAACAAAAGCAGAAATGGCAGCGGATAACTTCAGAGATTAGGTCATAAAAGGTCATGAAGCCTCCTGCTTGCCCTCTCTTGGATCTCTGATGCTGGAGGAAACTAGCGGGTATGCTGTGAGACACTTAAGCACCTATGGAAAAGCCACGGGTGAGAGCTGGTGACGGCCAGCCTGTAAGTAGACCCTCTGGCCCGGTCCAACCCTCAGCTGATGCAGCCCTGGCTATATTAATGCAAACACATGAGACCTTGAACGGGAACCACCTAGCTAAGCCATTTTTGAATTCCTGACCTACAGCAATTGTTAGAAAATAAATGCTTATTGTTTTAACCCACTGTCTTTTAGGGTAATGTGATATACAGCAATAGAGAACACAGTATAAAAATTAACAAAATCAGGGGCGCCTGGGTGGCTCAGTCGGTTAAGCATCCAACTTCGGCTCGGGTCATGATCTCGCGGTTCGTGGTTCAAGCCCCGCGTCGGGCTCTGTGCTGACAGCTCGGAGCCTGGAGCTGCTTCTGATCCTGTGTCTCCCTCTCTCTCTGCTCCTCCCTTGCTCACTCTCTCTCTCTCTCTCAGAAATAAATAAAAAACATTTAAAAAAAAAATTAACAAAATCAAACCTTATTTAGAATGGAGTCTGGCGGCCAGCAGAGGGAGCTCTCGTGTCAATTACCCACTCAACAGGGACCTTCAGGCCGCTACTGCCTAGGCTACACTTCACTGCCCACTAGGAGGGCTTTTAGTTGCCACCAGCCCCTCCCCACACCCCCTTTCCTCTAAAGAGCCTTGCTCTCCTGTGCTCTGCAGACCTGCCTGGGCTTTTGACAGAGTTTGCTTGTCGCGGGTTGCAATTCCCTGCTATTCCCAAATAAACCCATTTTTACTAATAAAATAAGTGGCAGTTTTATCTTTAAGGTTAATATTACTTGGTGATCACAAGTGAGACCCGGAAGACCCCCAACAATCCTGAGGCTGTCGAGCAAGCTGGTGCTCGTACCCACAGAGCCAATGGAGCTCAGTGCTTTCGTACCCACCCCAAAGCGTGAGGGGAAGTTTTCTCCTGGACTCCAAGTTCTGCTCTCTGTTAGGCTCTCAGTACTTTATTCAGTGTCTGTTTCAAGGCCTTGTTTTTTCTGGGAATGCCCATTTGGCCTTCAGTCTGACTCCCATTTGGAACTAGACTGTTCCTATTGAAAACATGCTGGCCTTTGGCCTGATTCCTTCTGCAGCCAGGCTGTTGCCACTGAAACTGTGCTGGTCAGGGAGTGCTCTCTTGCTCTAGAGAAAAACTTCTAAAAAATGGGATCCCAGGGATCATAAATGTTTTGAATGTCCTCCCTACTGGGACTCTGGCTGGTTTTAAGTTTAAAAATGGTCTCAGGGCACCTGGGTGGCTCATCTGGTTACGCATTCAACTCTTAATTTCAGCTCAGGTCATGATCTCACAGGTTGTGAGTTCGAGCCCTGCATCAGGCTCTGTACTGACAGAGCACAGCCTGCTTGGGATTCTCTCTCTGCTTCTCTGCTGTGTTCTCTCTCTCTCAAAATAAACACTTAAAAGCTATGGTCTCTCCACATGCTCATTTATAAGTAAATAGACTGATTTAACCAAAAGTAATTTATAACTTTAATGACCATTATGGGGAAGGGAAGGGGAAGGGAGGTGAGGAGAGGGGAGGGGAAGGGAGGGGAGACGAGGGAGGAAGGAAGGAAGGAAAAGGGTGATACTCTGAATGGGACGCCTACTTTAAATGGTATCTGGAGGCTTCCAAATGTTTTCAGGATTCTAAGCTTGCCTCTTTGAAAAAATACTATTTCAGGCACCTGAGTGGCTCAGTCAGTTGAGCAGCCGACTTTGGCTCACATCATGATCTCATGGTTCGAGAGTTTGATCCCCGTATCAGGCTGTCTGCTGTCAGCACGGAGCCTGCTTCAGATTCTCTGTTCCCCCTGGCTCGTTCTCTGCCCTTCTCCTGCTCACACTTTCTCTCTCTCAAAACTAAACAAATATCATGGGGCCCACTGGCCAGCCCCCAATTTCTGTGTCTGAAATAAACTGTAATCTCTCATAAATAAATAAACATCAAAAAAAAAGAAAAATGCGATTTCTCTTTTTTTTAAGTTTACTCATTTATTTGGAGAGGAAGAGAGAGGCAGAGAGGAGGGGCGGAAAGAGAAGGTGAGAGAGAATGCCAAGCAGGCTCCGCACTGTCAGCACGGAGCCCGACTGGAGGCTGGAACTCACTACCCAGGACACCGTGACCTAAGCCAAAATCAAGAGACTGACACTTAACTGACTGTTGCAACGCACGTGC
Source organism: Crocuta crocuta (assembly GCF_008692635.1). NCBI lineage: Eukaryota > Metazoa > Chordata > Mammalia > Carnivora > Hyaenidae > Crocuta > Crocuta crocuta. Next base: position 413,280 of record NW_027529176.1, read on the forward strand.
CCTGAGGCAAACAAACAATTAAAAGGAGTCTCAGGGGCTTCTGAGGCCCCTTGTCCCTTCCCCATCCTCTTCATCTGCAGATGCACAGCAGCCACTGGTACTTGGGCCCCACCTCCAGGGCTATTTTCCTCTACTCTCTCTGCCAGGCTTCCCTTTTCCTCTGAACCTCTCCCTCCCCCTCCTCTCCTGAACCTATTAAAACTTGGGCCTTTAAAGTTAAGTCTTCTGGGGCCACCTGGGTGGCCCAGTGGGTAGAGCATCCAACTCTTGATTTCAGCTCAAGTCATGATCCCAGAGTTGTGGGTTCAAGCCCTGCGTCGGGCTCTGTGCTAACAGCATGGAAACTGCTTGAGATTCTTGCTCTCTCCCTGCTCCCCCCCCATTCTCTCTGTCTCTCTCTCAAAATAAATAAACATTTAAAACAAAAAAAAAGTAAAGTTACTAAGACTCCTAGCTTTGCTGAAGAGTTTAACATAGTTATTGAAACTTCTCTACCTGGTCTCTCAGATTTTTATCAATTAGGCCACATACATCGATGAGGGCCGGGCCAAACACTGGGTACAGCTAGCCCGAAGGGAGCATCCTGAAGGGGTTTTAGAGGACAAACCCCTAGCTGTGGGCAAGTTACCAGAACACCAGCTAGAAACCGCCGCAGAGCAAGGACAGGTGAGCCAAACTTGGACACTTAAGTGGCAGAGCCACTCAGCGGCCCTCGACGGGAGCTTTCCTCAACCCTGTGGCCTGGAATAAAATCCAGGCTTGTGCACAAAAGCCTGAATAACCTGTTCATAATTACAACTGACTCCAAACTGTCTTTAAAAAAACCTCTGGTCCTCCTTCAGGTGCGGGGCCCACCAGGGGAGCAGTCCGCTCTGCATTTACTAACAGGCTGAACCAGGTCTCTCCTCCATGAGTTAAAAGGACCAGGATGGAACTCTGTCATTTAATCCAGCAGAGGCCACATCAGTCACATGCGAGATGAGTCACATAAAAGGAAGACCAATAAAATTTTTTTTTTAATTTTTTTTAATGTTTTATTTATTTCTGAGAGAGAGACAGCATGAGCAGGGGAGGGTCAGAGAGAGAGGGAGATGTAGAATCTGAAACAGGCTCCAGGCCCCGAGCTGTCAGCACAGAGCCCGACATGGGGCTCGAACCCATGAACCGCGAGATCATGACCCGAGCTGAAGTCGGATGCTTAACCGACTGAGCCTCCCAGGCGCCCAAGACCAATAAAATTCTTAAATTTCAACTCTGGGAAATGAAGGCCCCTGAACAAACCAAACCCCTCTTGTCTCTGCTGTCATCACAAAGGGCCAGGACACTGGTGAGAAGACAGGCACCAACTGAGGCACTCCAGGCGCCCTCACCCTCTCGCCAGCCTTTCCAATGTCCCAATTCCCAACGCAGGGGCTCTGAGGGCCTACAAGGCTCTTCACAGTCCTCCCTCTTGTGATCGGCTTGGAGAAACCACTCTCAGGATCAGGAATGAGCGCCGCTGTGCTGACAGCATAGTCACAACCCCGGCGCCCGGCCCCACTGCTACAGCGCAGTCCCTCCGACAGTGGGGCCTCTAGCAAACCTCACCAGGCTTCTGTCTCCACGCCCACCCTCTCTGCCTAGGCCTCTGAGAGACACCTGCCCATTTCTCCTTAGTTCTTCCCAACCTATTCAGTTATTGGATTGAGGTCTTGGAAAAGTATCACGCCAGAATTTTTTTCTCACAGAGGGGAAATAATTCTAGGATTTGACAACAGTAATCAAAACGGCCAACCAGGGCAACTAAATCACCTTCTGCGGTCTCTATTTGGTGTTTCTGACTCTAGCTGCCACCATGTTTATGGGCAAAATCCTCAACTGATATTGGCAGAATCCACAATGCAACCAATGTCAGATTCCAGTGGATCCCTCAAGGGGCGCCTGGGGGGCTCAGGCCCTGATCTCACAGCTTGGGAGTTCAAGCCCCACATCGGGCTTCCTGATGACAGCTCAGAGCCTGGAGCCTGTTTCAGATTCTGTGTCTCCCTCTCTCTCTGCCCCTCCCCAGCTAGTGCATATTCTCTGAATGAATGAATGAATGAATGAATGAGTAAGAAAATAAATAAATAAATCAATAGGCTTTTAAAAAAAATAGGTCCTCTCCAAACCTCTCCCTAGAACTAATACCTGTAAAGAAGCGCTTTATGGCTTCAAGCCCATAACAGATTACAAGGCTTAGTGTCCCATTATCCCCTGTAATATCATTTTACCTGTAAGAAAACCCAGTGGTCACAGAAGGGAAGTTTGTCCAGAGCCTCTCAGCAACACATAACACGGCTAACCCTCAACACCCTCTTGTTCCCAACCCTCAAGCATCCACTCCCAAAGAATTCACATTTTTCAATGTAATTGACCCAAGCAGTACATTTTGGTTTTTAGTCAATAAGGAGAGCCAGCATCTTTTTCCCTTCACTTGGGAAGAACCACAACCCGCCTGGACAGTAATGCCCTAGGGTTATACAGAGTTCTTACTTTTCACAAACCTTAAAAACTAATTTGGATGATGGAAAGTTTTCTGCAGGCTCTACTTTATTACAATATGTAGATGATTTGCTTCTCTGCTCCCCTGTTTAGACCTCTTAACAGGAGACAGCATCCACATTTAAAATTTTTGGGCTTGGGGCACCTGGGTGGCTTAGTCGGTTAAGCGTCCGACTTTCGCTCAGGTCATAATCTCGCGGTTCGTGGGTTCGAGCCCCGCGTCGGGCTCTGTGCTGACTGCCAGCTCAGAGCCTGGAGCCTGTTTCAGTCTGTGACTCCCTCTCTCTCTGACCCTCCCCTGCTCACGCTGTCTCTCTCTCTCTCTCCTAGGGAAAAAAAAAAAAAATTAAAAATAAAATAAAATAAAATTTTTGGCCTTAAAGAGACATAAAGTCTCCCTGTGCCCTGCAAAAAACCTCCAATTTGCTCAAACTCAGGTTTAAAACTTTGGGCATCTGATCTTGAAGTAAAGACTACATCTGGATCCAGACAAAACCCCTCATCACTGCTTAATGCTGACAGATCACCTTTTGACTCCCATGACAATTTGCAGGAAACGCCTTTAGCCAAGGCGTTAGCAGATGTTTCATGGTTTACTAATGGTTCTTAAAGGATGAAAGTGGGGATACTGGGCTGGTTCAGTTGGTGGAGCATGTGATTCTTGCTCTCAGGTCGTAGGTTCAAGCCCCACGTTGGGTGTAAAGATTCTTTTTTTTTTTTTTTATGTTTATTATTTCTGACAGAGAGAGAGAGAGAAAGAGAATGACAGCATGAGCAGGGGAGGGTCAGAGAGAGAGAGAGATACAGAATCTGAAGCAGGCTCCAGGCTCTGAGCTAGCTGTCAGCACAGAGCCTGATGCAGGGCTCGAACCCACAAACCGCGAGATCATGACCTGAGCTGAAGTCGGATGCTCAACTGACTGAGCCACCCAGGCACCCCATAGAGATTCTTTAAAAATTTTAAAAAAATCTTAAAAAAATAATAAAGGATAAGGTGTCTGGGTCGGTTGGTAGAGCATGTGACTGTAACTCTTGATCTCGGGTTGTGAGTTTGAGCCCCATGTTGGGTGTACAGATTACTTAAATAAATAAAATCTTAAAAAAAAAAAAAAAAGTAACCATGCTTTGATAGAGTAATCTTGTCACCAGGCACTCCCAGGAGACAATGCCTGAAGCATCACACCTGTCATCTGAAGGTTCTGCCTGCTGGAAGGCTCCTCTGAAAAGGCCTTTACCAGGTACTGCTAGCCACCCTTTGTTCACCAAACTCAGCGGAAGAGACCCTTGAATTCACGTGATACATCTAAAGAAAGCACCAGAGCCTAACTGGCCCTGCACATCTGGTGGCCTGAAAGTGAAGACCTCCCAAACTGAAGCAGACGACATCTGACGAGACAGCTTTCTGGAGACTAGGCCTCTGTTCCTTTTTCTCACTGTTGCTTCTTATCTCTTTTTCATGGAAAGACAATGCCCTTGTCTGCCATTTCCCAAGCCCTTGTGAAAGGGGTAAACTTCTATGATTATGCAGCTTCACAAACAACCTCATCATGATCCTGTGAGAAATTAATTTTTCACTTGCTTTTTTTCGGAAAGCTTAGAAGGTTCAGAATTCACAAAAGTCTTCTTTCAACTGAAATATTAACTGACTTTGGATTCTTATCCAAATTCATGGTCTCTGAATTTGCAACCCTAGAGGCTGTATTATCTGTAACACATTTGGTTCCAAATAATTCCTTTGAGATAACAATTCTGTTTTAAAACATCTTTGAAGTGGGGCGCCTGGGTGGCTTAGTCGGTTAAGCGTCCGACTTTCGCTCGGGTCATGATCTCGCGGTTCGTGGGTTCGAGCCCCGCGTCGGGCTCTGTGCTGACTGCCAGCTCAGAGCCTGGAGCCTGTTTCAGAGTCTGTCACTCCCTCTCTCTCTGACTCTCCCCTGTTCACACTGTCTCTCTCACTCTCCTAGAAATAAATAAAAAAAAACATTAAAAAATTTAAAAAAAATAAAAATAAAAATAAAACATCTTTGAAGTTTTGCTACTTTGCACAAAATTCATCAGCTGTTGCTTCATGTTTATACCTTCACTGCATCTTCTCAAATGCATCAGATTAGTTCTTCACTGGGCTCCTCTGCTTTCATGATGGTTTAGGTGGAGATCTGCTGGGGTGTCTAGAGGGCTCAGTCAGTTAAGCATCAGACTCTTGACTTCGGCTCAGGTCATGATCTTACAGTTTGTGGGACTGAGCCCTGAGCTGGGCTGTGCACATGCACTTGCTCTCTCCCAAAATAAATAATTAAAAAAAAAAAAAAAAAAAGCAGGGACACCTGGGTGGCACAGTTGGTTAAGCATCTGACTTCAGCTCAGGTCTTGATCTCGCGGTTTGTGAATTTGAGCCCTGTGTCAGGCTCGTGCTGACAGCTCCGAGCCTGGAGCCTGCTTCAGATTCTGTGTCTCCCTCTCTCTCTCTCTCTGCCCCTCCCACACTCACACCGTGTCTCTCTCTCTCTCTCTCTCAAAAATAGATAAACATTTTAAAAATTAAAAAAAAAGCAGAGGGGCGCCTGGGTGGCTTAGTCGGTTAAGCGTCCGACTTTCGCTTAGGTCATGATCTCGCGGTTCGTGGGTTCGAGCCCTGGGTCGGGCTCTGTGCTGACTGCCAGCTCAGAGCCTGGAGCCTGTTTCAGTCTNCCCCTAGAAATAAATAAAACATTAAAAAAAATATATATATATATATATTTTTTTTTTTTTAAAAAGCAGAGACTTCCAGGAGGCATGCACGACTCTGGGTTTGCCTTTGTGGGGAGAACCATTCTTCCCTAAGTCAGAATAAGTGCCAATAAATATTTCAGTTGGCTACTTTCAGACCTAGAGTCCTAGTTTATTTTATTATATTTTTTTAATGTTTATTTTTGAGAAAGAAACAGAGTGAAAGTGGGGGAGGGGTAGAGAGGGAGACAGAATCCAAAGTAGACTCCAGGCTCTGAGCTGTCAGTACAGCACCCGATGTGGAGCTCAAGCTCATGAACCTTGAGATTCTGACTTGGGCCAAAGTCGGATGCTTAACCAACTGAGCCACCCAGGTGCCAGAGTCCTAGTTTAGAATCATTATACAATTTGTTATGCTAGTTCTTCTGTTTTGTATAATTGTTTTTATCTGGTTGTCTGTCAAATTATTTTTCCTTAAAAACAGTGTACCCAAAAAGGTGATGCCGGCTCTATGCTTCGAGATGATCTCCAACACTTAAGACCTTGATAAATATGGAAGATAGATGAGAAGTGCCTTTGAGTTCTCCCTCCTAACCTTGTTACTCAAATGCAGCCTTAAACAGTTTCCAAATGCGGTGCACGTGTCACAGTCCAATGTGACATGACAACCAATCAGTAAATATGGAGAACCTGCCTCTTGATTAGTAATGCTTTCAAAGAGCGATCTTAATCAAAAGGGGAAATGCGAGGCTCAGTCACAGAAGGCAGCCGGGCGGCCAGAAGGGGGAGCTCTCGCTCCCCACCACTCCTTGTCAATTGCACATCTATAAGGACGAGACCAGCCTCGCCCAGTAGCTTTACCAACCTAGCAGGAAGATTTCATTCTGGTAGCAACAGCCCAGCCAATGATAAGCCACTATACTTAAACCCCCAGTTTACTCCAACCCCCTCTCCTATATGAAACAGCTGTCACCCTCTTTGCTCTATTGCTCCCCTTCGATGTGCACACTGGCTTGTGGCTTGCTTGTCCCAGATTGCAATTCTCTGCTATACACAAATAAACACATTTTTGCTGGCAAAATAAATGGCAGTTTTACTTTAAGGTTAACAACAAAGAACTAAATAAATGTAGAAATACACCATTTCCTACATAGTTAAAATATCAATTCTCCCCCAAATAGATCTAAAGCTTCAATATAATCCCAATCAAAATCTCAGAAAACCTTTTGGAAAAACTGAAAAGCTAATTCTAAAATTTATATAGAACTGCTTAATATCTTGAAGAACCAAAATGACTGGAAAAAGAGAAGAAGCAGGGCGCCTGGGTGGCTCAGTTGGTTGAGCATCTGACTCTTGATTTCAACTCAGGTGATGATCCCAGGGTTGTGGGATCGAGCCCCGCATCAGGCTCTGCACTGAGTATGGAGCCTACTTAAGATCCTCTCTCTTTTTCTCTCTCTCTCCCTCTGCCACTCTCCCTCATTCATGCTCTCTTTCTCAAATTAAAAAGAGAGAGAGAGAAGACAAGTTGGAGAACTTGTACTACTTGATCTCAAAAATTATTATAAAGCTATAACAATCAGATCTGTGGGATATTAGCACAGCATCAATGATAGAAAAGGAAATTCCTGAAATAACCAACATATAAACTGTCAATTGATTTTCTTTATTTTAATGTTTATTTATTTATTTTGAGAGACAGCAAGTGAGTGAGAGAGCAGGGGAGGGTCAGAGAGAGACAGAGAGAGAGAGAGAGAGAGAGAGAGAGAGAATCCCAAGTAGGCTCCGTGATGTCAGCACAGAGCCCGACATAGCGCTCGATCTCACAACCACGAGATCATGACCTGAGCTGAAATCAGGAACTGATGCTCAAGTGAGCCACCCAGGTGCCCCACGATTGATTTTTAACAAAATCTTAAGGTAGTACAATAAGGAGATGGTCTTCAAAACATGGTGCTAGAATGACTGGATATCCATATGGAAAACTATGATCCTTTACCTCTGCTCACACCATAAAGGAAAAAACACTGACAAACTGGACTTCATCAAAATTAAAAGTATCTTCTGCTTAAGACACTGGTAAGAAAATTAAAAGGCAAGCCATAGGGGCGCCTGGGTGGCTTAGTCGGTTCAGCGTCCGGCTTTCGCTTGGGTCATGATCTCGCGGTTCGTGGGTTCGAGCCCCGCGTCGGGCTCTGTGCTGACAGCTCGGAGCCTGGAGCCTGTTTCAGAGTCTGTGACTCCCTCTCTCTCTGACCCTCCCCTGCTCACGCTGTCTCTCTCTCTCTCTCCTAGAAATAAAAATGTTTTTTAAAAAAATAAATAAATAAAATAAAAGGCNTTCCATATTTTAAGAGCAAAAGATTCGAAGAGACACATCACAAAAGAAGATATACAAATGGCCAGTAAAATAAGCACATGAAAAGATACTCAACACCACAGTCATTGGGGAAATGCAAATTAAAGTTTCAATGAGTTACCATCTCACATCCATGAAAATGGCTACACTTTAAAAGGATGGCAACACTGAATTAAGAGCAAGGAACAACTGGGAACCTAAAATGATAACAAATGTTTTGGTAAATAGTTTGGCACTCACGTAGTTACACACACACTTCAACCCATCATTTCTATCATTTCAACCAAGAGAAATAAACACACATCCATAGTGACTTGTATGAATATTCACAGCAGTTTGTTCACAACAGCCGCAAACTGCAGAAGAACCGAAACGCCCACCAACAGCTGTCGCCGTAGATCGAATGCTGACGCATCTATACGGGGGCTGCTCAGCAAAGAAGGACCCACTGATACCTGCACCACCTGAATTTCCAAAACATTATGCCTGGTGCAGGAAGTCGACACAAAGCCTTCACTGCGTGGCATTCCATTTATGTGAAATTCTAAAAAAGGGACACTGAATCTACAGAAAGAGCAGAGCAGTAGCTGCCTGGAGCCCAGTGGAGGGAGGACTGGCCGCAGGGAGGGGTGAGGGGACTTCTGCGNTTTACAGAGATGTGTACATCTACCAAAACCCACCAGACCACACTTAAAATAGGTGTCTTATTATATGTAAATTATACCTCAATAAAGTTTGATGTGAAAAAGAGTACACATTCCCAAAGTTTTATCCGGGCCTCTGCCCCCCACACGGTCTGGCCCCTGCTGGCCTTGCCATCTCCTTGCATGCCTCCCTCTCCACTGCCCACTAGGACAGCGGCCTGCTTCCTGCTTCCTGCACCTGGGAAACCTCCAGCTCCAGGGACCCCAGTGGCTGGGAGCTGAGCTCGGGAACAGACTCAAACTCTGGGTTTGAAGCAGCAGGAAGCTGAGGAGACTGGTCAAGTTTCTTGACCTCTTTTCCTCAGTTTCCTTATCCATAAATGGAATAATAGTCCTTTCTTCATAAGATTCTTAGGAGGATTCAATGAGTTAACACACACAGCATTCTGGGCGTCTAGCACAGGCGCTGGCATCCTACTTCCTGCCATCTGGTTTTAGAAGGCCCATGAGCTAAGAATTGCTTTTACATTTTTCAATAATTGTGAAAAAAAAATATTTTGTGACATATGAAAATGATATGAAATTCAAATTTCAAATGTCTATGAATAAAGTTTTGTTGAAAGAGAACATTCACATTTGTACCGTCTGTGGCTCCCTTCCCACAAAGCTGCAGACTCAGTAGCTGCATCAGAGACCACTTGGCCTGCAAAGCCTAAAATATTTACCACCCAGGGGCACCTGGGTGGGTTAGTCGGTTAAGCGTCCGACTTTCGCTTAGGTCATGATCTCACGGTTCGTGGGTTCGAGCCCCGCGTGGGGCTCTGTGCTGACTGCCGGCTCAGAGCCTGGAGCCTGTTTCAGTCTGTGACTCCCTCTCTCTCTGACCCTCCCCTGCTCACTCTCTCTCTCTCCTAGAAATAAATAAAACATTTAAAAAAATTTAAAAAAATAAAAAATAAAAAATAAAAAAATAAAATATTTACCACCCAGCCTTTCACAGAAAAAAACAACCACCATCCTGCCGACCTCTGGTCTAGCACGTGTTTATCTGATCCTTTCATCTTCAGCATCACTCCTACTTCGCATTAGCTGTTCCTTGTATCTGGAAAGTTCTTCCCAGATCTTAGGATAGCTCACCACTGTTCTGTAAGCTGGACTGTAATTTAAACATTACCTCCTTAAAGGTCTTGTGTGGTTACCTTGTCACCCTCCTATCTTTTCACCCTTTTCCAATGTCTGCCGTGTCCTTCCCTGCCATGTTCTCAGAACTGAGCCTAGTACCTGACTGGTCAACAACTGGGTTCCTGGCACTTCCTGGCAGAAGGTAACTCAAGGGACCCTGAGCTTGTGGGTGAGCTGGTCTGATGAAAAGGACTGTCACTCAGCGGAGCATACGGGTGCGTCAGGAGGTTCACTGGCTGTAGCAAGGCTCTGCCCCAGGCCCTGCTGCACAGGGAGGGACATTTAAACCTGCCTGGACAATGGGAGGGCTCTGCAGGGGACTGACCCTTCATCTAAGGCCTGGAGACCCCTAGGGAGCCCCCCGCATCCACACCACCCTCCCTTCCTTCAAAACAGGAAAAGGTTCCGGCTGGGGGCTGGGGGAGGTGAAGCTTACACAGCATATCACACACAATCAACAAAACCACAATGGTCACATCAAAGAATGGCCCAGACCTCAGGGGACCCTGGCATGGCAAGATGGGGCTGAGCGTGGAGAAGACTCAGGCCTCTTTGAGCCACTGCACTCAGTGCAACCACCCACCCTCCACCTCCTCTCTGTACCCCAGCCCCTTTCTATCTGCAAGGACCTTGAAGTTGTCAGTTACTCTTCTGTCCAAGTCCACAATCCTTGTGGATCTCCACGGACCTCCCCATTCAAACCAACTCCGACCCCTCCACCTCCCTCACACACTCCTCTCCTTCACACTGAAACCTCCTTGAAGACTGGTCTGCCAGCTCTATCTCCGTGGCCCCACCTCCTACGTGCTCCTCTGCCAGCACCAATGTGTCCAGGCTTTGTTTGTCATAGCCGCCAAAGAAGGACACAGCCCAGAATCTAACTTCCCCCGTTGAACCTTTTCATACCTGCCCTAACAGGGTGCAATGACAGTCAAGCCCCTCCTCCATGGAACCCTCTCCCCTGGGCATCTGGAGAGCCAGACATTCCTATATCTCTCTGTCCTTCTTTCTCAGCCTGCTGTGTTGATGAGGACTTGCCCAAGGTCATAGAGCTTAGAAGGGGTGGGTGAAGGTTTGCTCTCTCCTTTCCACCACCAAACAGTTCAGTATGGTGGCAGCATGAAGTACACATGGAAAAGTGCTCAGGGGTCAAGTGAAAGGACAGAGGATGGGGAATAGTCTGCAAAGACAGATGAGTGTTATTCAGAAGTCCGTGAGGAGGTTTCAAGAAAGAAAGTACAAGAATCAGATTTGCATTTCAGATCAATCACTCTAAGATGAGAAGGATGGGGGCAAGGGGCTAAGAAAGAGCCAAGACCAGTCAGGGGCAACTGCTGTAATCCCAGAGGGTAATGAGGAGGCACAGAGGCAGGCTATTTGGTGGAAGGGGTGGACGGGAAGGCCCAGAATCAAGAAAATCTAGCAAGAAGTTCTGCGAGAGCCTGGAGATGCAGGAATAGCCTCCCAGTTGTCTTACTGTGGCTAATGAGTAAACCATGGCCCAGGCACCGGGGTGGGTGCTACCGACAGAAAGGTGGAGTCGCTCAGGTCAGCGGGGCCTGTGTCAGGCAGCGACGCAGGCAGTGAAGGGCACCGCAGCGACGTCAGCGGACACCCCGGAACTGAAAACGGGCGGAAGCAGGGGAGGTCCGCCGGGGCCCGAGGCCCATCAGATCCCCTTCAAAGGGACAGGACACCCGCCTCGCGGGGACAGCTGCGGCCGAGGCCTCTCCCGATGGACCTCGGAACAGACCTGAGACCTGAGACCTTCGTGGCTGAAAGGAGGGAGCAGCGAGCGCGCGAGCGTCTCCACCGAGCGCCCAGGCCGACTTCGCGTCCGACTCCCTCCTGTTACCTTGTTCGGTGTGTGGCCTGTCTCGTGTCCCGCTCAGGCTGCCCTGCAAGACGCCAAGTTAATCACGTGGCGAACTGTCCCTGAGTCTGGAATCCTGAACCTGCTTCGTGATTATGTCCGCCTTGCTGGGCGACCGAATAAAGCTGTCATTGTGGAAGGACACGGCCCGTGTGTGCGCCTTCACCGCGTGCTCGTGGCAGGACTCTCATGGAGAGCGGGGACACATCAGTGTTACCACTGCCGCCAAAATCCACCCAGCCAAATACGTCCCTGTTTTGGTGTGCTACATCACCAAAGGCGAGCAGCTTCGCCTCAGACTGAAGTTCCAAATGGCACACAACGGAGACAGGCTGTCAGTAGCGACCAAGGACTCAAATCCCTAGAACACAGATCTCAGTGTTGAGCAGCCCTCTTCCTAGGTGCCTGGCAGAGGAGAGCAAAGTCCAGGCACACCCAGAGCAGGTGAGGGATGAGGCCAGGACCGACCAGAGGAGCCAGGGGAGGAGGCTCCAGCCAACAGGGAGGAAATCCAGCCCATGCACAGGAAGGGAAGGGAGGAAGCACTTTCCACAGCTTCCCATCGCAGGGCTGAGCAAGAGCTTGGAGAGCAGGGAAAGGGGGACATATGCATCACAATGAGGAGCCCAGAGGTAGCCTTAGTGCAGGCTCCTTCGGGAAGCCAGCAGCTCCTTCCACAATTTGGCCTAGAACTCCAGGCCCGGGCTCCCCTCGGTGCCGCTGAGGTGCACCAGGCACAGCCGGGAGAACAGAGCCCCCTTCGGCATTTCTGGGATTCGGGGAGACACACCAATCCTGCCCACGGAGGGCCTGGGGGAGCAGAGACACCCACGAGGACCCACTGCTGGGCCAAGACGGGACGACAAGGGCAGCACCGTGCTCCACATCCACCCCCACCAAGTTGAAGACCCAGGAAAAGCAAGGCCAGAGCTTTGAGGAGAATCAACCCCTCTCAGGCTTCCCTAGGTCTGGCATGGCTCCATGCACGCCTCCCCACTCTGCACCCATGGAAATTAACCCCACAGTTGCCTCAGCCTCTGCTCCAGGACCCTGAGGAGCCCAAACCAGTCACGGATACCCGCCCCCCCAACCCCCGCAAAGACCTGGAGCACACGGCCCGGCACTCTGCACACGGTAGTGCTTCTCACTCTGACCCCAGGCTGTGAGGAGGAGCCCAGGATCCCCACGAGTGAGGTCACCCGAAGCCCTGAGAGGCTCCAGTTTCTCCTCTGGCCGAACTCCAAAGCCCACACAAAGCCCGGGCATGTCACTCCCGCCGCCCTTCGTTTCCTGGCTGCAAATGGAGATAAGTCTGGCGCTGCCCACCTGGCCAACAGGTTGCAAAAATGAAACCAACTCCACAGATAAAACGCGAAAAGCCCTACCGGCGGCCTTCACAGGCGGCCACTTCCAGACGCCGTTCCTGACCCCTTGGCGTCCTCGGCACCCGGCCGGGGCCTGGCCAGACTTCTGCCCTGGGCCTGGCCTCTCGGTGTGCCGGCCAGACACGGACCCCGAAGATGCCGCCACCGGCGCCCTGCCTTCGGTACCTCTCATCCTGCTCTACCGCGCTCTTCTCCCTTCTGTCCGCTCAGCTCTGCCCCCCTCCCCCGCTCCTCTCTCCCCCGGGCTGGGTCTCCGCTCCCGCCGCAGGCCCCGGAAGTCCGCGCCTCACCTTCCGCCTCGTGCAGCCCGCCGCAGCGCAGTCGATCAGATCCCGGCGACCGGTCAGTCGGCCCCGCGTTCCTCTGGGCGCCGCGGGGGCGGGCCCCGCGCGCGGCTCTCGCCATGGCAACGCTACACTTCCTGCCCACACCGCCCAGAGCCGGAAGCCGCGGCGCCCCCTGGGAGCCCAGGGGCGGGACCAAGCTGCTGGGGGGCGGGGCCTGCCCTTCGAGGGTGGCTGTCCGCGGTGTTGTGTAACCCTCTCTAGCGGGAGGTGGTCAACTATTTATGCTGGGCTTTTAAGGAAAAGTCGAGGTTCACCCGACAAAGCAGAATCGTCACGAACAGAGGGAAAAGCATGACTATAGGTGGAAGGACCCGGTGCATTGGAGCAATCGGAAGGTGGTGGTTTGGGAGGGCGGGGGAGAGTGGTCAGTTATGAGTAGTCCGGACAAAAGGAGCCTTGAACTTCAAGCCAATCAAAAGAGGACCCATGGGGGGGAGGGGTCCTCTTGGAGGAGAGAAAGAAGTCTTTCCTGATGGAGTGAGGCTAGCAGGCCATAGATAGCAACAGCTTGGTGAGATACAAGGACCCCCTCAACTAGAGCTCTGGGAACGGAACGGTGACATCATCAGCGTTCCGGGGAATCCATGTGACGCCTGAAGGGAGAGTCTGAGAATGAGGGGAGCGTGTGGAACTTCACATTACAATATCCATTTCAGCCACAGACTTCCTCCAGCGCACCTCTATCACTCATGCCTTCTCTCAGCACCTTCCATGAGTTGGGGACCTACTGTATGCTGCAGATCTTCAACCATTTACGAGTATAATGTGGGCGGTGAGAGGGGAACGCCCAAGAAAAGCTGAATTCTTGAACTCGTGATATAAGTGTGTCTCTGTGCCCCTGTGGCTTCCCTTGGGTCTGGGGGGGGGCGGTCCTGATACAAGCACCAGCCGCCACTGCTAGTGTCCTGGGCGTGATACCCCCTTGGGCAAACCTGCTGGTAGGGGACAGGGCTGGGCCTTGGGACATGGTACAGAGCATAGGTCTTGACTGACTCAAAGGCCTTAACAGATCAGATGGCCAGAGAGAAAGTGAAGGGACGGAATAGGGTCTGGGAGGGGCACCTGGCTGGCTCAGTCAGTCAGTAGAGCATGTGACTCTTGATTTCAGGGTCAGGAGTTCAAGCCCCATGTTGGGCGTGAAGCAAACTTAAAGACTAAGAAAAGAAGAAGAATAGGGTTTGGGAGCTAAGAGGACCAGTCAGTGTCAGGGCACCTGCCAGAGGCATTTTTCTGGGACCACACTTCTAGGCCATGTCCTGTGCCTGCTAAAACCCTCAGAGGCTCTAGCCAGGCCCAAGCAGCGAGTGCTGACCCCTCCGACCTCCCCAGCCTGAGCCTCCAGTCTCCTACCTAGAGTGCCCCATCTCTAGTCAGGCCAGCTCCCACCTGCCTGGGGAACATCTTCTATCTAGACTAAGCTTCAGGGCCCTGTAGAGGTCTGGAAGCCCTTCCTGTGTACTCATGCAATGCATCTACACTCACTCCTGTCCAGGATGATGAAGCTAGGTGGTCCTTGCACACTCCCCTAGGTAGGAACTATGACCCATGAAGCTGTATCCTCAAGGTCTGGTGCCAAGAGGTGTCCAGTAAACCCCTCCAGCTAGGAAACTTGTTCCTACACACACACACACACACACCCAGGAGCACTGCCCAAGTGCCCCCAGAAGAACAAGAGGCATCCTCCTGGGTAGCAACCTTCAGAGCATTGGACCCAGAGGACCAAAAGAGGAGGAGGGAGGCAAGCCTGCCTCCAAGAAGTCCTCCGGGGCCAGGCAGGTCCAGATCACCCAGGGCCAGAGGGGTGCACAGTGAATGAGGAGAGCTGTTCAGCTCCCAGTGTTAACAGGCACCATGGAGGTAAGGAAAGTGGACTCCAAAACTTTGGGAATCTGCTGGGGCCCTGCAGCAGCCCCTGGGAAAAGTTCTTGAATCAACGACATCCCTATTTTGTTCCTGAGGTTTCCTCCAGGAAGCCCTCCCAGACCACCATCTAGGTCCTGGAAGCTGCTCAGCGTTGAACTCTGGGCAGGCCCCACCCATTCTTGACAGGTCAGTTTTGGGTAAATCAACTCCCTCAGCCTTTAAATGCGAGCCTGAGGGCCCACCCGGACAGACAGGATAAAGTAACTATGGGTCACTGGCCCCTTCCAAAAGCTTTTCCTCCTAGCTTGTAGGGGGTGCTTAAGGCAGCCCAGGGGTGAGGAATGAGGCCCCGGGTGGCTGCCTGCAGCCCCCGCTGGAATCTTCCCTGCCCCTCCCTTCCAGATTAACTGAAACCTGCTAATTGTGGCAGCCCTCTGCATGCTCCCCTCCCCCACCACCGAGTCCTCCCTCCCTCTGCCTCCCGTCCCCTCCCCCTTCCATCCGAATGATAAAGGGTCTGGCCCGCCAGGCCCGCGGGCCTCAGGCCCTCAGCCCTGCCTCACACTACACTGCCCCATTGCCTTGTGCCTTCCACGGGGCCGGACCCTTGCCCACGTTGCTTGCTTCCCCTGCATGGGGCCCTGCAGCAACCCACGCCTGGGGCTTCCTGGGTCGGAGTCATCATCCCAGGCCCCCAAGAGGAGGAAGAAGAGATACCTGCGTCATGACAAGCCCCCCTACACCTACTTGGCCATGATTGCCTTGGTGATCCAGGCCGCACCCTCCCGCAGGCTGAAGCTGGCCCAGGTGAGAGGGACCCCCATTCTCCCTCATATTCCATGATCGGACCTTTCGCCAGGCCCGTCCCTCACCCATTCCTAGTCTCAGGCTCCGGCCTCCCACACCCCACTTCGTCCTATCCAGCTAACTCGGTGGGGCCACTCCCAGCCTGGGCACCGGGGGGGAAAGAGTTGAGGTCCTCAGGCAGGACCCTTCCCTTGGTGTTTTTCTCCCTCCAGCACAGAGGTGTTCTGTGGGGGGGGGGGGGCGNGTGGGGGAGGGGCGGTACTGCCCCACCCTGCCTCCTGGTTCAGGGCGCTGGCCCACCCGCCGACCCCTGTCTGTGGTTTCAGATCATCCGTCAGGTCCAGGCCGCATTCCCTTTCTTCAGGGACGACTACGAGGGCTGGAAGGATTCCATCCGCCACAACCTCTCCTCCAACCGATGCTTCCGCAAGGTGGGGTAGGGCGAGGGTCGGAGCTGGGGCGGAAATCCTGAGTGTCTGGGGTCGGACGGCCCCACCCAAGCCTCCCCACCCCCTCCAGGTGCCTAAAGATCCTGCGAAACCCCAGGCCAAGGGCAACTTCTGGGCGGTCGACGTGAGCCTGATCCCGGCCGAGGCACTGCGGTTGCAGAACACGGCCCTGTGCCGGCGCTGGCAGAGCAGGGGCGTGCGGGGAGCCTTCGCCAAGGACCTGGGCCCCTACGTGCTGCACGGCTGGCCCTACCGGCCACCCAGTCCCCAACCCCAGCCCAGTCCTCAGCCGCCGCCCAGTCCTCAGCAGCCGCCCAGTGAAGGCTTCAGCATAAAGTCTTTGCTAGGGGACCCCAGGGAAGGAGTGCCACGGAGCAGCCCAGGTCCCACAGGATCCAGGCACAGTGGGGAGAAGGTGGTGCCCACTCCACCTCTGCCCTCTGAGGGGCCTCTGTGGCCCCTTTGCCCCCTTCCCGGGTCCAGGAGAGCAGAGAGGGAGACTAATTCCCAGGGAGGAACCCGCAGGCCCTCACCCCTCTCCCCTGAGCACAGAGCCTGGCCCCTCCACTTACTACAGGGTTCCCCAGACCCAGGGGGACTGTCTGGTGGCGGTCACAGGGCCTCACTTTGGGGGCAGCTACCCACCTCCTACTTGCCCATCTACACTCCAAATGTAGTAATGCCCTTGGCTCCGCTACCACCCACATCTTGTCCCCAGTGCCCACCTTCTACTAGCCCAGCCTACTGGGGGATGTCCCCTGAAACCCACGGCCCCCCAGGGCTCCTCTGGGATCTAGATGCCCTCTTCCAGGGGGTGCCACCCAACAAGAGCATCTACGATGTGTGGGTCAGCCACTCCCGGGATCCAGCTGCCTCCAGCCCAGGCTGGCTACTCTCCTGGTACAGCCTGTGAGGCTCCGGGGCAGGGGCTGCTTTCCTCTCCTACTCCTTCCTGCCACCACTGACTTGTGGGGGAACCAAGGCCGAGAGGACCCAGAGGTGTCTGTGGCCACAGCAGCCTTGAAACACCAGGCACCAGTGATGCTGAGAATCCATGATGTTTATTGGCTACCCCACAAAGGGCCACGGCCTGGCTAGGCACCACCCCGGCCCCCAGGGCCGGTCATGCTTCTCCTACCCCCAGAGGCACTGCTGGAAAGAGTGGGGGCCTTGCTTGCAGTAGCCCCTTCCTGATCCCACTTTCTCTGACCCTCTCTGTCCGTCCATCCTTCCTTCCTTCCATCCATCCATCACCATGTGTCACTTCCTCTCTCCTGGCTCCCTCCCCTGCTGGGGGAGGGAGAACCTAATGGTGGCTCCAGCCTGTCCTGTCCTCCCTCATCTGCCTGGGAATGAGGTAGCACCTTTTCGGGAAAAGAAATCCAGACCCTACTTGTTTTGGGTGGTGGTAGTGGGGAAGATAACAGTAAAGGAGTAGACAACATTTTAATGCCAAGTCTGATTTTTGGTGATGGGGTGGTGGTCCTGGAGGGATAAGCACTTGGTCGGGTCTACCTCCCACGGCTCTCTCCGTCCCCTGCTGTGGGGCGAGATAACAGCAAACGGTGATAAGGAGGGAACCGAACCGAGGGCCTGGGGGAGGGAGGGCCAATCACGCCCCTAGGCTAGGGGCTTAATACTCCTCGCCGGGCAGGGGGGCCAACTCTGCGAGTGTGGGGGGCAGTGGGCCCCCAGAGGTCGAGGAGGTTGTGAGGGTGTAAGATTTGCTGCCTCTGCCGGCAGAGGCGCAACTCCAGACTCCAGGGGCAAAACTACGAGGGCACGCCCTTTTGGGTCCCAAGGGCCGAGCTGGAGCCGCTGTCCGGGTCGGGCCCCGGAGGGCTGCCGGGGGACGGCGTCGGAGTGCAGGGGGTCCCAGTGAGTGGCGTGTCGGTGCTGAGGGAAGAGGGCGTCCCGGAGCGCGGCGCCCTGCAGCGCCGGGCTGGCCCCAGCTCCACTTGGCCAACTCGCTCGGCGAACTTGAGCGAGCACACGGTCTCGCCGAGATCCTCCGGCCGCGTGGAGATCTGCGGGGGAAGCGGCGCTGGTGG
>NW_027529176.1:431539-431711 GCF_008692635.1 Crocuta crocuta
CCTCCCAGGGCCAGCAGCGAGCGATTGATAGTCCGGGCCTCCCGCAGGCGCTGGGCGCCCTCTCGGTCCCCCCTCGACGGGCCTGCCGCCCCTGCCTTCCAGGCACGCTCGGATCCGGCCAGGTCCACCAGGTGCAGCGTGCCTGCAGAGGCGAGCGAGCCCGGGAGGGAGG
>NW_027529176.1:431731-440959 GCF_008692635.1 Crocuta crocuta
GGCTCGGGCGCGCGCTGCGGTACCTGCGGCGCCTGGACCGCGCGGTGGGGACGCCGTGCGCAGCGTCAGCGTGACCAGGGCGTGCGACCGCGAGCTGTGCGGGTTCTTGCTGGTGGCGGCGGTGGCCCGGTTGCTCCTCCCCAGGCTCAGCATCTGGAGGGCGGGGCGATGGGGCCAGCCTGGCTGCCGGGTCTGCGTGTCCAGTCCAGGCGGGAGCCCAGGCCCGGGCCCGAAGGCCCGCGGGGAGGCGGGGAGGCGAGGGAGGAGGGACGGGGAGTGCGTTGCCACACGGGGCGGTGTTACCTGGTGGAGCACCTCCAGGTCGGGCACGTCCCAGTAGGTGAGGCCAGCCACCTGAATGCCCCCCTGGCCTGCTGGGCCCTGCCTCACCGCCAGGCGCTCAGGAGGCCCTGGGGCTAGGAGGTCCCTGCAGAGAAAGAGAAGGGCTTGGTTTCTGAGGCTCCTAGGGTCACTGACGGGGCAGAGGGTGTGGAGGGGGCACGCAGGCCCTGACCTGACAGCTTCATTGTAGATCTCCACCATGCTGAGAGTCACGCGGTGCTGCCCTCCAGTCCCCATCTCCTGGAACAGTGACTGCAGTGCCCTAGGAGCTATGCCAGGGTCCTCTGGTGGGCCCTGGGCACAGGGCGGGGTGCCGCGTCAGGCTCCCATCTGAGCCCCTGGCCCCCTGAGCCGCCCAGGGTCCCCCCTTCCCACCTCCATGCTGTAGGTCTTCCCTGTCCCTGTCTGACCGTAGGTGAAAATGCAGACGCTGTAGCCTTGGAGGCAGGACAGCACCGCGGGCTCCAGCTCCCTGAAGACCTAGGGGTAGGAGGGGTGGGGGGTCCTGAGCCCCAGGACCTGAGCCAGCGGGAACGGAGCCTGGTTCCCCTGGAAGGACAGCCCTAGGGGAGCGTGGTGGGAGTGTGCATCTCCCAACAGGCAGAAGAGGCTCCCTGCAGAAGGTGGCACTTACAAGGACTTGCCAGGCAAAGAAGGGAAGGAATGTGACGAGCATGAACAGGAGACACAGGGCACTGGAATTCTGGGGGCCACAAGGGAGGCTCCGGGAGCAGCAGCCAAAAGCCCAAATGCCAGGCTTGGCTGTCAGGTTCAAACCCCAGGTGTGGCTGGAGGCAAAGCACATATCCTCCTTCCGGGCCAAGACTTTCCTTCTGTGAGGTGATGACTACAGTGGCGCCCGCTGTAGGGATCAGAGGGGAGCATGTACCAAGAGGCCTAGCAGCATGTGGCATACCACTCGGCCCCGCAGGCGTGCAGGATGGTGGCCAGCCGAGACCACCGGAACCCAGAGAGGCAGCTGAGGGGGAGGTGGGTTGGGACTTGTATCCTGTTGGCAACTGGACCCCAATAGCAGCTTTTGAGCCCCAGGGGTTTGGCAACTGAGTAGCCTGTGAATTCTGCCTCAGGCGTTGGCTGCCAGCAATGAGGGCAGAATCCAGAATTGCCAGTGAGGTCATTAAAGATCCCAGGAATGGAAGAGAGCACTAGGGGTGACCGTGATGGGGGGACTGTGGTGCCCTTGCACAGATGGGAAACACAGGTGAGGGGGCTCAGTGAAAGACGCCTTTGTTTCCTTCATGCAGACACATCGAATCGGAGAGCCCTGTCTAGAGGGCCGCCCAGAAAGCAGTGGGCAAGGGGGACCTACACAGGGCTGCTGCAACTTGGGATGCAGGCCGAGGCCAGGGGAGGTGTGTGCAAGGGAGAAACAGGTGGAAAACAGCTATGGGGCTCCAGGAAGTAGGGGAGGGACCCCTGACCACCTGCCAAACACTGGTCACACGGTGTCCCCCTGAGGCCAACACAGGTTGGAATCTGTTAGCTCTGCCCCTTCCCTAATCCCCTCCCAGCTCTGAGCCTCCATTTCCTGAGCTTTGGAAGTCCTGATGGCAAAGCATGTGGACAGAGACAGGGAGTGTGTGAAGCAGGGTGGTGGGGAGCTGGGCCTGGCAGAAAAGGAGAGGAGGGTAGGAGAGTGGGGTCTGCACTGGCATCCGCACCAGGCAGTGGGAGAGCACTGAGGCTCAACACCACCTGCTCACCCTTATGCCCCCACTGCCTCCTTGGCCACAAGACAAGGAGACGAGCTTGCCCTCAGAGCTGGCCCACCTCGCCAGGGCTGGAAGGCGGGGAAAGGGGTCACAGCAATGTCCCCACCACAGCAACACGCCAGCTGCGCTCTGCAGCCAGCTCTGCGTGAGCATAACCATCATCTCAGACAAGTTCATCTTCCTTAGTTTCTTGGGAAAAAAGTTACTTTTTAAAATGTGGACTTTCCTGTTAAACCAGAAAAGGCTTCTTTCCACTGGAACTGCAGTGGAATGGTCAGGGAATGCAGAGGGAAATTTCTGGAAGGAAAGAAGTTACCCACCTAGGCTGTCATTCCTGCCTCCCTTCCCCTCACTAGAGTCCAGCCACTGGGGAAGCCAGATGAAGGGGAACCTGGAGCCTCTTCTGACTCTGGGGCAGTATGAGGGAAGGTCAGCACAGGGGCAAGGGTGGAGCATCACCTCCTCCTGGCTGGCCTCTGGGGAGAAGACCCAGTCCAGGCGGAAGCGACGCTGGCGCCCTCGATAGCAGGTGGTGACAGTGCCGCTGGGGCCAGGCTCCAAGCTTACCAGGCTGGAGGGTGTCCCTGGCCTCAGTCGACACAGCACACGGATATTTCCTGGGATGGAGATGAGGTCAGTGGGCTGCCTCCCAGGCCCCAAAGCATGCAGAGGCTCCAGTTCCTCCAGCTTGCCACCCCACCCCTCCACTTCCCAAGCCTGCCATACCCTTGAGCTCCAGCAGCCGCCCTGGGCATCCAGTTGGGGGCCCATGCTGCTCCTCAGGGAGCTGAGTCCCAGACCCTCCAGCGGACAGCGCCCCTAGGGCCCAGGATACCTGGTGGAATAGGGATGTGAGGAAGTGGAGGCAGCAGAGGGGCTGGGGGTGGGGCGGGTGTGAAGGCAATATGGTGATCTACCACTTCCGGTGGCTTTCGGCCTCTAGGGGCTTCATTCAGTGGGCCCAGGATGGAAATTCAGAAACTCAGGAGGATCATGGGAAGACCTCTGTCTCCTCTGGGGTTGGCCATCTTGTGAGGGGTTTACAGTCAACCCCCCCCCCCCATTTGCACAGACAGAAATGAGATCACACCCAGGGTGTGTGAGATCACAAGCTGTCTGGTTCCAGAGCCTACAGCTTCCATTAGAGCAGGGGCTGGGAAGGAAGAAAGAACCAGGGCTCCCCATGGAAGAACAGTGACTAGGCTGCCCAGAGAGCGTGTTCTGGAGAGGGGGCAGCTGGTCCTGACCTGGCCCCGGGCCTCACTGAGCGAACACTGACAGCTCTGGGTAAACGTGCTGACCAGTCCTCGGAGGTCCCCACAGCCCTGTCGCAGACTGGCCATACGTGCCCGAAGTCCTGGCAGGGAGAGTTCATTGTGAGGGAAAGCCCAGACCACCTGGTCTTCCCATGAGCCCTCTGGACCCGGCCCTTACCTGCCAGCTGCCCATGCATCTGCTGCAGCTCCCTTCTGCAGTTCTGCTCAGTCTCCTGCTGGAGCTGCCGAAGGGCCCCCCGAAGGCCCTGCAGCTGCACCTCCTGCACCCCCAGCTGCCCCACCCAATTCCACCCCTGTCACTGAGGAAATAGGCACTTACCAGGCCCTGCCTCAGGTACCCTCCTCCCAGTTCACCAAGACTTCCCGGCCCCCGGGCTCAGCGCCCACCTGGACTTGAAGTGCCTCTGTGGTATCCTGGGCTTCCTGAAGCCGACTCTGGAGCTCCACCAATGCCTCTGCCTCCTCCTGCAGGAAGAGAGGGAGCCGCGTCAGCTACGGAGTGAGGGGGAAACTCGGGGAGGGGCACTCCAGCAGCCCCATTTCATGGATGGGGGACTCAAACAGAGGGCCAGGCAGAGCTGCTCATGATTCCATGTCTCCCAACTCCAGACAGGACTCCTTTTCCCCAAGTCCCTCTGCTCTCCTGGGATCAGTCACTTGGAGAGCCATGGGACAGGCTCGAGGTGTTCCCCCATGGGCATTGGTCTCCTTGTTCGGGAAACTTTGCACAGGCCGTCCCAGGGCCTGTCTACAATCCCTTACAGGTCAGAGACGTCCCCCTGCCTCTGTTCCAGCAGTGTTAGATCCCGAGGAAGCCAAGTGTTCAGGAGCCCCAGACTGCAGAAACAGCGGCAGCTAAGGAGGGTACCTGGGGGGCCCTGGTGGAGGGGCCAGGGGCCCAGTGCAGCAGGAGGTCCCGAGTGAGGCTCAGGCTCTGTTTCAGAGCCTCATTCTCCAGGGTTAGATGCTGAACCCTTTTCTCTGAGTCTGTCGCCCCCTGGGGGAGAAAGAGGCCCTCTAACTCACCTGAAAGTTGGGGCCCCCTCTGGTCCCGCTCCTGGAGCCCCGCCCCCAGCAGCCTTACCACGCCCAGGCGCAAGCGGCCCAGCTCCTCTTCCTGCACTTCTAGCTGCTGCTTCAGCTCCTCTAGCTGCGAAGGAGGAAGGAGCACAGGGTGGAGCATCTCCCTCCACTCCCTCCCACCCCAGTCCGGCTCCCTCCTGGGCCCCTCACCTGTCCAAGGATGAGCTGCTCCAGCCGCTGCCAAGCCCTCTGGTCCTCCTCCGACTGGGGAGGGTGCTGCCCTTGGGCCTCACCCCTTGGTGAAAGGGACGGGCTTGCTTCTTGAGGTGGGGAGCCTGGGGTGGGGTGGACCCTGTTAGTACTGATGAGGTCTCTAACCTGAGGGAGGGGACACCTCGGGAGCAAGGCTGGGCATGGGACCCCGAACTGCAGGCCACTCAGCTTCTGGTGGGCTTCACTCCCTCGACCCCCTTTTCAACTCACTACTCCTTACGCACCAGCAGGTGTGGGAGGCTGCACCTCGGAGGCTGGATGAATACCCTGGGGCAGGGCCTGCCTCCCCCTGGGGCTCCGAATCCATGCCAGGAGGGCCAAGAGCTGACCGGTCACCGTCAACAGTGGGGGGACATCACTCTGCTGTAAAGGAGACAAGAATTTGAGCGGAGGAGACTGAGATGATGACAGCCATGGGGGAGGCTCAGGGCCGTGGAGAGAGTCTGCGTTCCCCAGAGAAGGACCCTCCGCGAACCGCTCACCTTGGTCAGGTCAGGGTTCCGGCAGCTCTCTTCCGCCCCCAGCTGTACAGAGAGGAACTCAGCAAGACGCACGAGAGCCTCTTCCAGGGAGACCTCGGCAGAACGGCCCTCGGCTCCCTCTTCTGGCCCATCCTCAGGGTCGGAACAGCCTGTGAGGCCTGATAGCGGGAAAGGGAGGCTTGCCGTTCGCATGTTGGAGACTAGGCCACCGGAAGGCACGGGCTGTGTTCCTCCCTCCCAAAGAGGTCACGGGCACCCCTCCCTCTCTCCGAAGTCGGGGTTCTCTCGAGGCCCCAGGGACGCAGCGCTCCCGATGCACCGACAGCACCTACCGACCAGGCCTGTCAGCTCTGTCCACAGTTCTGCCGTGGGCTGGTCAGAGCGGCGGCGACCCCCGGGCTTTCCACCGGCACTCTAGGAGGGTGCAGCGAGACCCCGAAGGAGTGGGTAGGCAGCCTGTGGGGCTCCTTCCCTCCAGGAACTGGGCCAAGGGACTTGGGGCTGAGGTCTCCGCTTCCAATACCAGAACAGACAGGGTCCTCAGCACGGCCCTCCTCCCCGGCGTCAGCGTCCCGGGAACGTTCGCTGCGCGGGCGCGCAAAACCCGTTCGCGGGAAGGGGGTCGCGGGCTACACGGCGCCCGCTCGGCTCACCTGGGCGGGGTCCCTGGGGTCGCCGGCCGCCGCAGCCCCGCCATCCCTACGGAAGAGGCTGTAGAAGATGTAGATGAGCAGCGAGTAGAAGGCGTACATGGGAGCGCGGGGCGGCAGAGGGCCCCGCTTCGCGCCGCCCCGCGTCCCCGCGCCCCGACTCCGCGCCCGCGCGCTGCAAAGCCGGTGCGCATGCTCGAGGCGGCCGCCCCCACGGCCCTGCTCCCGCGAGTGGAGGACGCGCGCGCGAGGAAAGGGGATGCCAGAAACTGGGGTTCCCGGGGCTGCACCCGGACACCTGCCCCGCGCCTCCCACTCCTGCTTCACGGAGACGCCGGGCTGAGAGCGCCCATGTCCCCCACACACCCCCTCCGCGGAATCCTTCCTAACCCTCGGCGGAGGCCCCCACAACTCGCACCCCTTAGAGCCATCAGCCCGGGGGAGTCCAAGCTCCCCTCCCTAAGTAACCCCTTCCTCATAGCCCCGCCCCAGTCCCGCCCAGCTGTCTTCACAGCCCGTCTCCGCCCCTCCTCACTCCCGTCCCAGCTCCGCCCACACCGCTCACAGCCGAGCCTCTCCCCTCACGGCCCCGCCCACGACATCCCCTCTCTCAGGCCCATCCCTTCACAGCCCCTCCCCTCCCCACAGGGCCGCCGTACCGCTCGGCTGTCACAGCCGGTGGTGTACAGAGCTCCCCGCTCCTAGCCGCGTCTCGGCTCTGACAACCTCCTCCTGCTCTCCTAGAACGTCCCCTTCGCCCAGGCCCCGCCCCCACCCACCGCTCTAGCCTCCGCTCCTCTCGTTGGTTCGCGCCAGGCCAGTGCTGGGAAGAGGCCGGAGGCTCGGCGGCAGCTGGCGGGTGGCTGGGTGGTGGGCGACGCCAGACTACAGCTCGCCACTGCGGTGCGGCCTCGCCGCTCAGCCACTGCTGAGGGCCTGCGCTGTAGCTCCTTCCAAGCCAGGTCCTGAAAACGGCGCCTCCCAGAGCGCAGAAACCAGGCCGAGTGGGCCTGCGCGCAACTCTCCCCGAGGTCGGCTCCCCCCCTCCCCCGCTTGGATTCCAGGGCCCCAGAACTCACGCCCACCCAGGTCAGGCCCTGCGCCGCTTTCTCTCTTCTTTTCCCGGCCAAATTAGGTTCTTCCCCACAACTGTGCCCAGTGGCCCCGGGGCTCCGGAAAGTTTTGGATGAGCCTATCTCGATATTTAGAAATGGGGCTTTGGAAACTGGGAGACCTGGAGAATCGCCCTTAGGGCTCCTGGTCGCCGGCTTCTGAGTTTTGTCCTCTCCAAAGTTGAGGATCCCCCTCCTGTTTCACGTTCATTACCACCAGAGGCGGCATGGCCCCCAAGCTGTGGAGTGAGTGGAGCACGACCCTGTCCCACCTAGCGCTGGGAGTGGTGTCTCTGCACGCAGCGGTGAGCACTGCGCAGGTGAGTACACTGGGGGGCGGGCAGGTGTGTATCCCACTCCAAAATTGCAAGGACCTGGATCAGATCCAGTTTCCCGGCTCAGGGAAAGGGTGGTGGGAGGCTGAGTCTGGGGACCAGGGTTGCATGGGACCCCCACGCCCTTCTCTCCTTAGAGGAAAGTCCTGGCTCCCCACCCCCATATCTCCTCCTATCGTTGTGCTGACAGGCAAGTCGAGGGGCCGCCGCTGGCTTCCTGCTCCAGGCCTTGGCCTCTGCCACCTTGCTGGCCCCAGGGCTGGGCACAGATGAAGACTGTCTTGCTGGAGTCTGGGTGGCCACTGTCATCGGCCTGCCCCTTCTGGCCTTCGATTTCCACTGGGTGAATGGGGACCGCTCCTCTGCCAACCTGCTCCTGGGAGGAGGAATGGTGCTGGCAGTGGCTGGTGACCACCTTGGTGCTGAAGGCCGCTCTGTGGCTGCTCAGGCAGTGGTACTGGTGGTTGCAGTGACCATCCTCATTGTGGCTGTTTTCACAACCAACACTTATGGAATGTGGGGGGGTGCGATGTTGGGGGCTGCAGGCCTCCTGAGCCGGCTGGAGGAGGACAAAGTTCTGCTGCTTCCAAAGGAGGACGTCTGTCGCTGTGCTCTGGCTGCAGGCAGTTGGGCCTACCACCGAGCCCTGCACGCACAGCGCCTGCAGTGGGAGTGATGCTTGCAGACAGCAAGGTGGGGCTTCTGCCTTGGCTACCACCTCCCCCTCCCACAGGCCTGCTCCTGCGGGCCTCCTTCCCTAAAGATGGACTCTCTTGCCTCCCAAAGAGCACTTGCTGCACAGTGATGGATGCCTCGTTAAGGAGACAAAGTCTGGGCACTGCCCCTCCTCTGACTG
The DNA here is from genome assembly GCF_008692635.1 of Crocuta crocuta. Classification (NCBI taxonomy): domain Eukaryota; kingdom Metazoa; phylum Chordata; class Mammalia; order Carnivora; family Hyaenidae; genus Crocuta; species Crocuta crocuta. The sequence continues at coordinate 439,815 of NW_027529176.1, forward strand.
AGTTTGGGGACTCACCTAGACCAGAATTAAAGAGATGGGCCCCTAGGCACGTTTTGGGGCCTGATATTGGGCAGGCCATGGTTTTGGATTCAGAGAGAGGCTTGGTCTCCAATAAACCTTAGGGATTCAGCAGGAATATGGAATCTGCCCATTTTTGAAAGGGGATCCAGGGAGGGGTCCTCCACTGAGTCCTCTAAAGCTCCAGGGCAGCAACTAGTTTCCCTGTGCAAAGAAAAGGGCTGTCCTGGAACTAGCCCTGGGGCCTCACCCAGCCTGACCTCCTGCTTTTGTCAGGAAGGTTCCTAGATTGAGAAGACCTACTCCTGGGGCCCTTGCTCTCTTGGGACATAGTGGAGTTCTGAATATCCTTGGCACAGCCTGGCAGGTGGCCCTCTGGGACAGTGACCTTCCCGGGCTGCCAGAGCTGTACTACAGCTCTATTACAGCTATCCTCAGAAATGCACGTTCCCACTCAGAGCTGACTTGACATGTACTCATCTGCCCACTGGCCTGGGCAAGGCAGGTCCTGATTTCCCAAGACCCTCACTTTCCTAAGTGGACCCCTCCTCAGCTCTCAACCTCAGGGGTAAGAAATGCGTTTGGGCAGAACAGTGGGTTAGATTCGGGGTCCAGAGTCCTTTCTCGGGATTACCTATGCTTACGTCCTGTGGAAGCACACCTGGTCCCACAGAAGCACCGGAGTGGCCCGCGGGGTTTCTCACTCCAGCAAGCCAGGCCAGAGCTTCTTGTGCGCAAGCCTGAGTGTTGGGGGAAAGGCGCAAACACACCCCAACGTGGCTGACCAGGGATGCCCACCATCCGGGTGGCCCTCGACGAGTGGGCCGCACCCTAGACGGACCGGAAGCGGCGCGCACGCCCCCGACCCTAGGATTTCCCTGCCCCGGGCGCGCGCCCCTCCGCAGGTCTCCTGGGCCCCGCCTTCTTCCTGCCTCCTTTCTGCAGGGGCGGGCTCTCAGGCGTCCTCGCGCGCCCATTGGGTCGGCCTGACGTGCCGTCTGGCCCTGAGCGCCTTTCCCATTGGCCCCGCACAGCTCACGTGACAGGGAGTCCGAGGGGGCGGTGGCGGCGGCAGGGGGAGCGCGCAGCGAAAACAAAGATGGCGGCCGCGCCGGGGTCGGTGGCCG
>NW_027529176.1:441033-459578 GCF_008692635.1 Crocuta crocuta
CGACTGCAGCCCCGCCGCGGCCGCCCCCCTCCCTGGGCACCGCGTATCCTCGGAAGGCAGGTCTGAGCTCCGGGGCCCAACAGTCGGGACACTGGCGGCTCTTCGGAAGCTTTTCATTCTCCTTCTGTTAGGACTTTTATTTCCTACTCGTAACCAGCTTCTTGTACCGACTCCCCTTGTTCCTAGATCCGAATCTTATTCTTCCGCTTCTTTACTTTTTGGCTTTCCTCACTGCCCCCACCTCACCCTCTCAAGCTGCCCCCAGAGAAAGCTGGTGACAGATACCCACATTCCGCGCCCCTTCCGCCCCCTCCCCCCCGCAACTCCTGGGAGCCTGCTCCCCCTCATTCTTGAGCTCCGTGGGCTTGGGTAGACCCTGGGCTTTCCTCTTCACTCAAGAGTTCTTTCTCTATTCTTTTAGTAGCCACACCCCCGAAACCTGTCTTTAAGCTCTTGTCATATATCTTCTATCTCCTTGTTGAAAAAACTCTCTTTGCCTTTCATTTTGAAAGAGCATTGAAAGGAGTGGATCATCTCTTTTCCCTCCCCTGTTCCTTTCCCTCATTTCCTGGTCTGGAAGAACTACCTTCATCAAACCCCAGTCTGGGTCTCCTCTCTTCCCAGACTGACCTAATGCTTTCTGTACATGCCATGTCCTAAGTTAGACTCCCACCCCGTCCTACTTTACCCGCACTAGGCCTGGCTTCTCAGGCTACCAGCGCTCCAGGAGGTGTGTCCACCCTCCTTTTACCATCTGAGAATCCAGAATGGTGACTGGACTCCGTCCTTAACCAGCCACAGCCATCAGAGAGGGGACTTGGCCCAGGTGGATCTTGCGTGGGTGTCACACAGCGGCAGGGGCCACGCTCTGGCCCTAGAATTAGTTTAAGTGTGCTCCCTTCTTTGTCCCCAGATCTCTCTCCCCACCCCACCCCCACTCCTCTGATACTGCTTCCTCCCAGAATCCTTTTGAGGGATGGAACAGGTTCTCTATCATCTTTCTTTGCACTTAACAGGAGCTGGTCATGGCTGATGGGGCTTTGTCTCCCGCTGGAGCCAAACTGGGGCCATGGGTGAGAGGGCCATTTTTGTAATAAGCAGTACCGGGCTAATCTGGTTGCCATTTCCTCTGCCCCTAGATCTCCAAACCCTTTCCTGCTTTGGCATGACGTAGCTTAGGAGGACCCTGGTGTGCCCAGGTGACAGAGAGAGGAAAGAGAAGGCATTGGCAGGGAAATGGGTTGAGTTCTTTGGGGTGAGGGCATTGGCTCTCTGCCTAACCTCCTGGCCAGAGGCCCTGGCTTAGGAATATCACAGGCCTTCTGACCCAATTAGAGGAGCACTCACCATGGACCAGCCTCGGAGGCCCCTCAGGAGTTGTCCCCTCTCCAGCCCCTTTTTACCTTGCCCGTGATCTTGTGATCCTCTCAGGTGGAAGAACTCTTCCTTCCTTGGGTCTTAAGTGAGAGCCCAAAAACGCCGAGCCAACCGTGGGTAGGGAGGGTCTCAGGGGAATTTGGGGTTCCCTTCCCCATCCTGTGAGTGGGCTAGACCTGGACCTGACATGATGACAGGCCACATGGTGCTGCCTCCTGGTCCGAAGCTCTGCCTCTGGCCAGAGCCACCTGTGATGGGGCCTCTGAGCCTGGCTGGTTCAAACCGGCCTGCACTTTGTTGGGAGCTTGAGCTAGGTCCTGGGCAGGCTGGAGGCAGGTAGCTAAACAGCTGTGATGGAGAGAGTAGAGGAGCTGGGGTAGCCCTGACCTGTGGCCCTCCCATGACCTCCCTTCCAGCTTCCCTGGAAACAGCCCTGCTGAGCAAGGAGAGCCCATGACACCAAGCTGTAGGCTTTAGCACTGGCCCCTGCCGTAGCTCCATTCTTCCCAAGTGACAGCTGGGCCTCAATGGGGAGTTGTTTCCCTCTCATCTCTGGAGGCCTAGAGTAAGTTCTAGAACATGTGATCAGTGGCAGAGCCCTTGGCCCTTCTAGAGTCCTGCCACTGATCAGAACTTGCTTTAGCTGCTGGAAGCCCTGCCGTGGGTGGGCTGGTGGGGGGCATGCCTGGCAAGGATGCACAGCAGTCCCATGAGGGGCCTGAGGGATGGGCTGGAGGAAGGAGGGAAGGCCTCTTGGTGGCTCCCCACTGCATGTGACCCTGGATGGGGACATTGAAGGTAGGGGGTTGGGATGGGCCTGGACGTATCTGAGCTGGGTTAGCTCCCAGGAGGATCTGGTCATAAATGATGTAGGCCCTGTACGTGCTGTGTCAAAACAGGCAGGCACACAGCCTTCTGGATGTCCCTGGTTGGGTCTTACTACTGGCCATTAACCTCTTGGCCTGGGCTCAGCCCCTCCATTTCTGGGGAACTGCTTTGGTGTGCCGTGTTGACAGGCCTTTTCTAGTGGATGGTATGAGGCACGCGGTGTGTTCCATTCTCTGTTCCTACCAGCAAGTTTTCTCCTGACTCCACCAGGACACACAGCTTGGAGCAGGTGCCAGCCATGCTGTGCATCTGGGGACTGTCTCAGGTGGTGCCCAGCTCTGGGGTGAGGAGTGGTCATGGTGAGCCCAGTGCACTGTGCCTGGCTGGGTCTGCAGGGGACAATTCCATGGGCCTCTGGAGTTGGCTGAGTGCTTGGTATCTTGAGAGCGCTATGGCCACCAGACCCCATACCCATGCCACCGGGGGAGCCTTGGTGGCGGCAAGAGCTCACCTCGAGCAGACTTATCCACCTGTTCCAGAGTCTGAGCACCTGGCCTCGCGCAGCTGGCTTTCCCACACATCTAGCACGTCAAGCTACACACCTGGACTGGGGAACCTGCTTTAGTATAAGAGCAAGGCACTCATGCAAATGGTTTTCACCATGGCCTACTTTAAGTTAGGTCAGGTCAGATCAGGGACAGAGGAGGTTCAGCAGATGCTGGCTTTGATGTTCTTTGTGTGGGTGTTGGGTGTGTCATTAGTGACTGACCTGACATCTCCAGAGTCCCAGGCAGCACCCGGGTGGGGGCAGGAGGACTGGAGTGGCAACAGGGACACTCATGTAGGAGTGGGCAACAGGCACCTGCTGTAGACGCAGAACTGGGGCGCCAAGGTGATGTGACCCCGCCCCCTCTGCATATGTGACCACTTCTGGTAGAAACTCAGCCTTTCTGGTGACTGGAGCATTGGAGATGCAACCTCATCCTCATCTCCCGAGGTTGTCCCCCAACCCTTCACACAAGGCCCAATCTGTCCTCTCTGTGACATACCTGGTATGACCCTGCGGACATCAGCCGAGGCCCTGAGCTGTGGACCAGCATCTGGAGGGAGGGGCCACAAGCTCTCCCTACCCCTCACCGGGCTCCCTGCCAGAAAAAGTTCCCCTGACCTCCATCAGGGTGAAGGAGTAGTCATGGGGGTCTTTCACAGGATGTGGCCCCAACTGGCTTTCTGGCCCACCACTCCCAGCCTCAGACCTTAGCCTGCCAGCAGCACACCTCCCCCCTCCAGCCGTTTGCTCCGGGCCCCCTCCCCATTCCTCCTTCTCTTCCAGGGCCCTGCAGAGGCAGTACCTCCGTGCTGTGGCCGTCGTCTCCTGCCACAGGGTGCTTGTCCTCACTGCACAGGGCACTTGTCAGCTTCTGCCCTGTGGGTTCTGTCTTGCTGTGCCTCTCACCCCAAGGCCTCCAGTCTCCACCAGGACCTGCCTCAGGCCCTGGCGCAAGGGGACTGGTTACTTGATTGTCGGTCACATTGGTGAAAGACTTAGGAAGCAGGTGGGTCCGTTTCTGCCCAGGCCCCAGCCAGTGTGGTCACGGGCCTTAGGGAGCCTCCTGTCACTGTCAGCATGCCTGGTGCTGCAGGCTCCGTTTTAAATAATGGTTAAAGAGTCCCCTGGGGGGCTGCCTGCTCACCTGGCCTGGGATCCTCTTCTCTAGCTCCTGGTTCATGCTTTGAGGTGAGAAAGGTAGCAGAGAAGAGCTACGGAAACTTACCTGCCTAGGTATCCAGAACAAGAGCGTAGAGAGGACAAAGGGTCTGGACTCTGGCCACGGGAGAACTTTTTCTTTTTCGTGGTGGTGGTTTGTCATTTGAGTTGCCTTTCGATCCAGGGAGTATGCACATTCTGAGCAAGAGCCTGACTGTGGGTATGACTGGTTCCCACTGAAGTCCTGGCTCTTGGGGTTAGTGTGATAACAGGAGCCACAGGTCCAGGACTTCAAACCAGAAACATGGTGAATCAGAGTCCTGGCTTTACCCAGAACAGCTTTGTTCCTTGGACGCTGTGAGGTCCCTTCTCAGGCCCCTTGAGTAAAGAGACTGAGGAGACCTCAGGCCAAACATGGGGGTTTTGGGGTGCCCTGCAGCCCATATGGGCATGGTGTGGGGACCTGCAGCTGGGCTGCGGAGCAGTTCCGGAGCTAGTGCCCTCAGGTATGCTTTGGATGGTGAGCTGCTTTCATGGGCCTAGGATTTGAAGGGGCCATGCATGCCAGGCTTGAAAGAGGGCCTAAAAAGGCCTACTGACCAAGGCTTTGTTTCCAGAAGAGAGGGTGGGGTGGCTAGGTGTTTTCCAAGACCCTCTTATAGCCTAGGGGGAAGCTGGCCTGGGTGCATGTGACCTACCTGTGCCCAGGTAGAGGGGCTGCTGGGTGACGTCCTGAGGAGACAGAAATGCCCAGTCCTGGGCCGTTTGCAGAGGGGCTTGAGGGGGGATTGCTGTGGCTTGGATGGGGTTGGGGACTCCAGAGGTGAGGGAGGGGGGTTGTTGAAATTACAGACCTGTGCCAGGAGTCCTTTCTGAGGCTCTGCAGGTAGGGGCCATGTGAGGGGCCAGCCTGGCTCTGCTGTGGGATGGCCTTGGTGGGTGTTTGTTCTGTTCTGTCACGTGCTAGGGGCCAAGCCATGCTGTTGTACATGTTGTTTCATCCCACATGATGAGGCCAGTCTGGTCTTTGTCATTTTTTGTGCCTAAGTAGAGTGAGGCCCAGAGAAGGGAAGCAACAAGCCCAGGGTTATGCTGCTGGTAGAGTCTAAGCCACCGCCTGCCCCGGGAGGCTCTGTAATGTTCTGAGTCGGGACAGCCCTCTCCCTGCCCACCCTACCATGGCGATCTTACCGGCGGCCTGGGTGGGCGCTGCAGGAGCTGCTGCTTGGGGTTCCCAGGCTCTTGGGGGCTTGGCTCTAGCATGTGGAGCGGGGCATCCTGGCCTGCCCTGGCTGGGGCTGTCCATCAAAGGCTTGGTGTGCAGCTAATATTGTGCAAAGTCCTCTGGGACTTTGGGTGGGCAAATCAGGGTAGGTGCAGCCCAGCCCAGCCACTGAGGAGGCTGGGTCTATGTTAGCACTTGGCCAGGCCTGCGTATGGAGTCAGGGTCTTACCCAGGAAGGGCCTGGATAGCAGGGAGGGCTCGGAGCCTGGCGACCACCCTGCCGTGGACAGACCTCCTGGGCTGGGTGTCAGCTGGACCCAGACCAGCCACCTTGTTTTCGCCCAGGAGCATCCCGTGGGCACCTGGGAGACGCTGGCTGTGTGTGGGTATCAGCTTGTCCCTTGGCCCAGCCGCAGCATGTGCAGGCCCGCTGTCTTCCAGCTCACAACGGAGCTATTAGGATCTATGGGGCAGGGGCCTTGTCTCTCCCCCAAGGAGGGCAAGTTGCAGTGCTTCTTTATGGAGTCCTCATACCTAAGCCTGTGTTGGGTCTGGAAGCTTCAGGAGGAAAGGGGTGGGAGCTGGCCTGAGAGCTTGGATATTCTTGCAGTCCCTGGGCTCTAAGGAGAGGCCTGTTGGGAGGGTATGCTGGCCGCCTTTCTCTGCCTCAGAGTAGTGGGGTTTCAGGGCCGTGCTGGGAGGTGAGCATTCACACATGGAGGGACCTTGGTGTTCTCGGAGGTCTTAGGACACCATCCAAGTCTCTCGCCCTCAGGTCCACACACCCCGGCTGGGCCACCCTGAAATAGAAGCGAAGCCAGTGGGTGCTGTCTCTGTTCTGCTCAGGCCAGTGGTGACTGCAGAGCTGAGCCCTGCCCAGGCAGCCTCTCACCAGGAGCCATGGAGAACTAGAGTGCACATGGAGTGGTGTGGGACCCCAGGCCCTGGGGGAGGGGGCAGGGTCTCATAGTTGGCATCCGGCCAGGCTTCCTCAGTTGAGGGTGCGGGGCAGTGGTTGTGGTTCGGCCTCACTTACAAGGGGCGCCCTGAAGTTTCCCCCTCCTGTGAATTAGTAGTTAGACCAGCACGCGTAGCTGCAGCAGTCTCCTCTCTGGACTCGGGTTTGGTGAACCCAGGCCTCTGTCAGGCTCAGGCCCCGAGTGGGGGCTGATTAAAGATATGCCCCGGGCCCTTGGTCTGTGCCTCCTATAGGGTGGCAGGGGCCTGTGACGTCTGTGTTCCCCTCCTCTCCACTCACCACATCTCTGGCTTCTTCACTGACCTCTGGGGGTGGACAGGATAGACGGCCTTTGCAGCCTGCTCCTCCTGTAAGCAGCCCTCAACCCTCCCCACTACTTCTTGGATCCCTTGGGTAACTGGCGGGGTGCTGGCTGCGTGTGGATATTGGCTTGTCCCTTGGCTGGGCCAGTAGCACTCTGCAGCTAGCCCGTGTGTCCAGTGCTGGCACTGGCCCACCCCTGCCAGACCCTTTTCCTCCTAACCTGAGCCCAGCCAGCTCCTCTTCCACATCTTGCACTTGCACATTTTCATTTTTCATCTGACTTAAAATTGAGATTTTAGTGCAGATAATGTGTGGGGTGTTTGTGTGGACATGGGTTCTGTGTATGAGGCCTGTGTCCCCAACCCCCTTACCCCCACCAGTCCTCAACACATAAGTCCCATCACTCACTAGACCCCAGGCCTGGCCTACGGGTGCCAGGAGCTCACAGCCTACCCTGGCTCCTCGCTCTGGGTGCACAGACCCCCGGTGGGAAGCTGGTGTTTACGGAGGCCCCCATGTGTGTGAACGTGGCCGGGCCTCTACTGCACTGCCTCCCTCTCTCAGAAGGGCCCAGTGGCTTTCTGGAGGTTTGCCACCGCTGGTAAGCCCAGGCAGCTGCTGGCCAGACCCGTGATGGCGCGGTGTGCCCCTTCACCCTCAGCTGGCTGTGCAGGAGTCTCCACGTGGAAATCCAGCCACCCTTGGCAGAACCCCCAAATGTCCCCCCAATGTTCCCTGNAGGCCTCTACTGCACTGCCTCCCTCTCTCAGAAGGGTCCTGGACCTCAACAGAAGCTGTGGCCCAGTGGCTTTCTGGAGGTTTGCCACCGCTGGTAAGCCCAGGCAGCTGCTGGCCAGACCCGTGATGGCGCGGTGTGCCCCTTCACCCTCAGCTGGCTGTGCAGGAGTCTCCACGTGGAAATCCAGCCACCCTTGGCAGAACCCCCAAATGTCCCCCCAATGTTCCCTGACCTCTGCTCCTCCCCATCTGCCCCTGTAAGTTTTTATTAGTCAGGATCAGGCCTAGGGAAGCCATGTCTGCCCTGAGGGGACACTCAGCTCAAGTCTTTGCTCTTGTATCTCTTGGTTTCTCTGTGGGCCTCTTCTGCCCTTCTTACTAGGAGCCCCTGGAGGGCCGACCCCACAGCCTGTGTATCTCTCTCGACGGCACCAAGTGAGCGCTCAGGAGGTATGTTTGCAATCAGTTTGAGACCCAGCACAGGAGTTGGCAGGCAGCCCACTGGCCACATGTGCAGGGACTCGCAGCAAAGGGCAGGTTGCTGGCAGGCAGTGTCTGGGCCTCAGAACTGCGGTCAGAAAGGGAGGGGGCCTAGCCTCTGACCCACGTCCTGCCCACAGCCCCTGTTCTCTCCTCCAGGCACGCATTGTGCCCACACCCTCGTCCCAGGCCCGCTAGGCCTCCTCACCTGCCACAGCTCTATGCCACTAGCTGATAGGAAGCCCCTTGCAGGTAGCCAGCCTCACTGGGCGGATGGCAGCTACCTTCTCACTTGTGCTGGCCAAGAAGAGCTGGAGTGGAGGGGCCAGGCTAGGGGTCAGTCTGAGCCAGGCCCCCAGCCCCCAGCACGGGGGGGGGAGGGGGGTGTCTACTGCCCCACTCGACAGCTGTTGGCCAGGTGCCACAGCCATGCCCAGACAAGAGCCTGTGTTCCTGTAGGCGTCCCGAAGTGAGGGCCTCTGGGGGATTCATGAGGCAGTCCCTGGCCCCTGGGATAGAAGGAGGCGGGGCTTCAAGCTCCAGTGTGACCAAACCAGTCCCTGCTAGTGGGCCCGCCTCAGGGGAGATCTGTTCCCTCTGTAAGTCACTAAGGGCCACTTTTGAGTCACCCACCTCTCCACAGGAGCCCCCATTGGCCGTGTCTTTGCAGTGTTCCAGGAGAAAGGCCTGTCCTGCCTGAGCAGTGGCTCTGCTTGCTAAATGACAGCGTGCCTGTGCCTCTCCTCGCCAGCAGGCCCGGCTGCCGCTGGAGCTGGCGAGGCGTGCGGTGCGTGCGTGTGCACGTCCTGCAGGTCTGTGAGCTCATCTCCCTTTCCTTCTTCGCAGTGTACTAACGGTCACTTGATGTGCGCTGGCTGTTTTATCCACCTACTAGCAGATGCCCGGCTGAAGGAGGAGCAGGCCACGTGCCCTAACTGTCGTTGTGAGATCAGTAAGAGCCTCTGCTGCCGCAACCTGGCTGTGGAGAAAGCCGTGAGTGAGCTGCCCTCCGAGTGTGGCTTCTGCCTGCGCCAGTTTCCCCGCTCCCTCCTGGAGAGGCACCAGAAAGAGGAGTGCCAGGACAGGTAACCGCCCGGGCGGGCCGGCCTGTCCGCCGGAGGCTTAGCCCCCCGTGTGAGGCCTACGACAGGTCTGGAGGCCACCCTGGTGCAGGCGAGGCCGCAGCGTGTGGGATGCTCTGGCCGTGGGTTCTGTGCACGTGGCCCAGTGACAGCCTCAAAGGAATGGGCCCGGGTGAAGTTACACAGGGCCTAGGCCCTCAAGGGGCTGGGGGTGGGGCCCCACAGAGGGCAGGGGGGCTTGGATATGAACCCAGTGCCTGTTTGGACATCACCCTGGCTCTCCAGGATTCTCTGACTGCATGATGGCCTCTTAGAGGCTACCTGTCCTTGGCATTCTGGGGCCCAGGAGAGCATGACAAGTTCTGGGAACTCAGTGTGAAGCTGCATGGGCACCCCCAGCCAGCCCCTGCTGGTTGACACTGCCATTTGCCAGTGGGGCCAGGCCACCGAGCCTCACTTGGAGTGAAGCTGCATAGGGTCCAAGACCATGGTCAGTGGCCACTGTTACTGAGCAGGAGAGTCCTCACAGCAAAGGGCGCAGGTGGCATGTGTATTCACACTCTCATGTGCTGCTTTTCTTTCACACACGCTCTGACCCCTTCCTGAGAGCTGGCACACGGTGAAAATGGCCTTCGGTGGGTAGTCTGTGTGTGAGCAGGGCTGGGCAGAGGCCCACCTTTAGAGGACCACTGGGCAGAGCCACCTCCCACAGGGCGCAGACCGTGACCACGGTGCTCGCCTCCTCCCCAGGGTGACCCAGTGCAAATATAAGCGCATCGGCTGCCCGTGGCATGGCCCCTTCCACGAGCTGACGGTGCATGAGGCCGCGTGCGCCCACCCCACCAAGACGGGCAACGAGCTGATGGAGATCCTAGACGAGATGGACCAGAGCCACCGCAAGGAGATGCAGCTCTACAACAGCATCTTTAGCCTGCTCAGCTTTGAGAAGATCGGTTACACAGGTGAGGCGCCCCGCCGCCCACTGCATGCCGCACAGGCTGGGGGGGTGGGGTGCGGCGGCTGGGGAACAGCAGTCTCTGAGCGGTGGGCACAGGCCATGCTGGATGGCCAGGCTCTGGACAAGCTTTTGGTGAATGGGAGGACACCTTGGGGGAGAAGATGTGCCAGAGGCCGAGCAGGGGATGGGCCGGGGCAGGACCCTGGGGGCACCTGCATGGCTCTCAGAGGCCCTCTCACCTGTCCTGCCCTCCCTGGCCCTGCTACCCCAACGAGGTGGCATCCTACTGCGTGGGGCTGCACAGCCTTGGGACTGTCAGGGTCTAAGCAGAAGGTGGGTGTGACTTGGAGGGCCCGGGAGCTAGGGGCCTGCCCTGTGGAGCCAAAGGCAAGAAGAGCACTCAGCACATCCGGTCCTGCCTGCAGGCAATTACTGCAGTGGCCTTGGGCTTCCTGAGGCCATCGAGAAGATGCTCAGGGGCGGGGCTCCTGAATGAGCTGAGGGTGCCCAGCTCAAATGGAGAGCTGGGAGTGGACGCCCAGAGACGGGCAGGCTGGACCGCGCTCAGGCCCACTGGATCTCACGGGCTCTCCTGGCCACTGCCACTGCCTTTGGACATGCTGGGGAGCAGGAACCAGGCCAGAGCCTGGTCCAGACACAGAACAGCAAGAAGCACCTGCTGGCACTGGGGCCGCTCAGGGAGACTACGACCCTCTACTGCTCAGCCCACACCAGGCAGCCGGCTCAGAGCATCAAGGGCAGTCACAGGCAACCAGTCACACCGTGCTGCCTGGACTAGGCCTGGCTAGGTGTGGGCCTGCACAGGCCCGGGAGGCCAAGGGCCCGGCAGCCTCAGCAGCAGCAGGTCATGACCCCTGGTTAGTTGCAGCCTCAGCTGCCCTGGTGGGCGCCACGGCACAAACAGTCCAGGCCGGGCCTTGTGGGTCTGGGCGGGCCAAGGCATCATGATCGTGGCAGTGGCCGGGCAGGGATCCTCATCCACCCAGGAAGGACTGGCCACCTCCATGGAGGGACTCGCGGGCCGCGGGCCCCGGGCTGTGCTGAGAGAACTGTGTGACAGCACAGGAGCCCAGCACTGGGCCATACACCGGCGCTCTGCCTTGCGCCCCATGCAGGCTCATGTGCCACACGCCTGCCTGCCCGCCCGCCGGCGTTTCTGGCAGCTCTGTATCAGAACCAATAAAGTGCACTTGTTCTCAGAACGCATCCTGTCTGTGTGTCTGCTTACCCACGCCCCTGGGTGGGCCTCCCTCTGCCTGGGCTGGGCCCCGGGGGAGGCGAAGAGGGAGGCCAGCGGGGGTTGGGCCGCTCACTTCTTTCAGCCTCTGGACTCCCTGCAGCTAATGCGTGTTACTTCTGTTTGTAGTTGTTTCCCCAAAGCTTGTGTGCGCCTCCATTTGCCATAATTGCGTTTGATTTGCCTTGTGACAAGTAGAGCACGCTGTGTCCTCCTGGTAAGTTGCCTTCCTCCCCGGCTGAGCCTTCATCCTCGGCCTCCGGAAGGCGCCGCCACCCAGCCCCGCCCACACTGACTGCCGGCTCTTCCCGGCCTATCTGTCTCCACAGAGGTCCAGTTTCGGCCATACCGCACGGATGACTTCATCACGCGCCTGTACTACGAGACGCCAAGGTTCACGGTGCTGAACCAGACGTGGGTCCTGAAGGCACGTGTCAACGACTCGGAGCGTAACCCCAACCTGTCGTGCAAGCGCACACTCTCCTTCCAGCTCCTCCTCAAGAGCAAGGTCACGGCGCCCCTGGAGTGCTCCTTCCTGCTGCTCAAGGGCCCATACGATGACGTAAAGATCAGCCCCGTCATCTACCACTTTGTCTTCACCAACGAGAGCAACGAGACGGACTACGTGCCACTGCCCATCGTCGACTCCGTGGAGTGCAACAAGCTGCTAGCCGCCAAGAACATCAACCTGCGGCTCTTCCTGTTCCAGATACAGAAGTAGGCGGCACCGCCGTGCTGCCCGGCCTGCCCGGCGGTGGCTTCACAGTGCCGTCTGACCATTTTAGCAAAGGAGGAGAAGGAACAAACGCAAACATTGGGAAAGTCTGCATGCGTGTGCGAAGGTGGGAGTGCTCTCACCTCGCCCTCCGCCCCGCCTCCCCTGTCCCAGGCACTGGAGGCTGGGCCACCTGCAGAGGAGACGGTGGCTCAGGGACACAGTGGGGCTAAACCCAGCGGCCATGCCCTGGCCCCCATGGCGTAGTGAGGCGCACTGTCTGCTCTGAGCTGCGCCCGGCCCCTGGGCCGGGCTCAGGGAGCACGCTGACTTCAGACGGCATATTTGATTGCAATTAAAAAGGCACCCTTGTTTCCTACTTTCTGTTTTGTTCGAGGGAAAGGTGTGGCTGTGATTGGACATCGGGGGAGCTTTGGTTTGGCCTGCGGATCAGAGCCCACAGGTCCTTGTTCATACACCTCCATGCACGGTCCCTGCCAGAGACTCAGAGATACTGCCCCCTCTGTCAGGCTTGGAAGGGGAGCAGGCACGGCCGGGGTTTTGCAGCAGCCCCAGTGTGCGCGCGCGTGCGCGCGCGCGTGCGCGCGCACACACCCCAGCTACTCCAGAGAGAGAGGACTTGGCCACCAGGGCTCAGCAGATGCTTCGGAATGCAGGGTGAAATTCTGTTTCTTTCCAGGAAAACAAAATTAAACTCTTCACAGGCTCATCTATAAGTGATGCAAATTTAGCAAGAGAGAATCTATTTTCTGTATTCAGCCTTGAGGGCACAGCATCCCCAGCCTGTGAGGGAAGCTGTGGGGGCCGCGGGCAGTGAGTTAGCCTGGCTGGCTGAAGTTTCCAGTGGGCCGGCCATCCCCATGCTGCTATCAAGAATTGGCTGCTGCCCCCCAGAGGTCAGTCCCTGGGCAACGTGGCTTCTCACTGGAGGGAGCTCTTCACAGCCTCAGTGAGCAGTGAGTGAGCAGGCCCTGTGTGGGGGCCTCACAGAGAGGGTAGGAGCTCTGCCTGGAGGACCTTGAGACCCTCAGAGCTGCTGGAAAGGGGAAAGCGTGGCTCCCCTCCTTTGCTTAGGAGACATGGCTCTTCTGTGATAGGGTTCTGTTGCTTCAATACCAAAGAACCATTCCCTTTGGCCCTGGCCTGGTCTATCCCACGCTTCAGAGCAGTCCCTGTCCCCACACCAGCCTTGCCCTCCATTTTCCAGGCCCTGTAGACTCAGCACTCGGGGCAGCCCTACCAGTAAGCATGCAGAGCTGCAGGCCTGGCCTTTATGGTCCCTCCCTCTCCCGGCCCTCGAGTTGGGGGCTGAAAAATGGAGGTAAGGAGCCATGCATGGGGTAGAGCAAGAGCCTCATCCCAGTGCCTAGCTCAGACAGCCCTCTGAGCCAATTCTCACCCCAGGGCAGCTCGCTTACTTCTACTGAGAAGACTGTTTAGATTCCTGTTTCCAGTCTAGGGCATGGGGCTTGCGGGGCATCCCGTCCTGCAGGGCCATCTGTGCCTAGCCACGGAGGAAACCCAGAGGTGCTATGCTTGGTTTCCTACCCTCCATCAAGACAGACCCTGCATCCTGGCCCCCAGCACACCCTGGCATGAGTCCCACTGTCCTCAAGAGCTGCCCCCCTCTACCTAGCAGGTGCAGAGGACGATATTCAGGTAACCATGTGCCAGGTCTCGTGTGTAGAGGGGATGGTGCCATGTCACTGCGTCTGTGCATCTCTCAAGGATGGACAAGGAAGGACGCCATCTCTGTAGAGTTTCTGGATTTCAAAGCGACCATGTTGTGGAGGAGCCAGGGTAGGGGCAGGCTTGCCTGGTCTGCCTGTGTTTAGGTGTGTGTGTGAGAGATTTGAGTCGGCAGAGGCACAGTGCCTGAAGGCTCTCCTGGGTGGGGTAGGGTGGGAGGCAACATCTCTATGCAGGTCAGGTATGTGGCTGCCAGAGGGGGCCAGTCCAGGGGCCACGAAGGGAGAAACCAACCCCAGCTGGACCTTCTGGCCCTGTCCCCACAGTCCTAGGGCCAGCAGCCCTTGGATGGGGGTGGCAGATGGGCTGGGCTCTGCAGCACCAGGGTTCCAGGTTGCTGGGGGCATACAGCCCACTATTTCTGGCAGCCCAAGGGCATGTCTGGGGGTGCCCAAGAGGAGTGGTAATACATGCCAGCATCACCATCCCCAGCACAGCCCCCCACCCTCTGACGGTCACCTCAGCAGCTGAGCCATACAGCCTGGTGGAGGCAGGTACCCTGGGAGATTGTAGTGTGTCTCAGCCACTCCTGGAAGGTGATGCCACAGACCTACTTGCGGTGTCTCCCCGGGGTAATTGATTTACTGGGGATGTCCCATCCTCGTTGTTAAAAAGGAGGAAACACCAGCGGTCGGTCTCCAGAGCCCCTTGGCATTTGGCATCCTGAGCTAGAGAGAGTGGGGGTGCAACCTCAGCAGATGTGGAGGAGGCCTGGGGGCACAGAGCAAGCTGCCCCCCCTCTACCCACCATCACCTCTCCCCTGTGTGCACTACATCCCTCAACTCATCCAAGTGAGACACTTGCAAAAATAATAAAAATGTTTTAAAGAGGAAAGTGAGAGGTGTTTTTATCATTGTGGGAAATGGCTTACATGTCACTATTGTGGCCTGCGTGCTCTGGATATTTTCCGTATGTGACTATATAGTTTCAAAACAATTCAAGCCATGTTTTGTCTGTCCCCTTACGCGGGAAGCCAGCCTCATGGATGCATTTCCCTGGGTTCTGGCAGCATCCTGGGCAGGACTCAGCGCTGCCCCTGCTGGCTGCACCCCCCCCCCCCCGGGCCCCTGCTCAGTATTGCCCCACGCACACACCCCTGCCTGGCCAGAGGGAAAGCTGAGGCATAGAGGAATGGGGTCCTCTCTGAGCCATCTTGTGAATGCTGGCGTCGGAAGGGGAGCCCCAGCACTGTCTCCCCAGAAGCTCTGGGGAGAGGTGCACTCTGCCCTTGGCCTATTGAGCCGAGCCAGTCTCTACTTCCGTGGCCTTGCTCTCTCACCCCCACCACATCTCCACCTTGACCCTCACTGTGCTCCTCAACTCCATCAGCCTGCCCTCCAAGCAGCCCTTTTGGTTCCAGGGCCTCCTGTTGTGCTCCCCACCCTCCAGCCCCAACCAGGGACCCATAGAACCCTTCACCCTTCCAAGAAAAGAGGGCTCCCTGGATCCAACTTCGCATCTCCTGCAGTTCCTCAGACCTGGCCTTGCCCCACCCCTGCAGCCTCATCACTGGCCCTGGGCAGTCTTCCCCGGACCCACAGACCCATCTACCCCCTCCATCACTCCCTCCACTGTGGGCCGCATGGTCCATCCGCTGGCTGAGAGTTCTACCCTATTGGGTCTGTTTTGACTTCACGGAAAATAAATGCAACCATCTCCCACTCTTTCAGGACCTCCTCTGGAGGCTCTGCATACCAGACTTGTCACACCGCACCCGGGGCTGGATGTGCTGTGTAGTGGGGACTGAAGGCATGGCAGGTGTTTGTTCCTCTGCGGCCCGGGTGCACCGAGACCCAGGATTTCACCGCGTGTGCATTGAGGAAGAAGTACCTTGCTCTGTTCACTTTGGAAGACATCCATCCCCCCTCTCCGCCCAAAACACTGGGGGTCTGTGTCCTTGAATGTGACGACTCTGGGGCTGCATTCGCGGCTGTTCCGCGGGCTCTGTGAAAAGGGACGTATCCGAGTACTCAAGGGTATTCGATCATCGATCCCTTCATCTCCTTTTATACGAAGGCGGTGTGTCCCCCGAGTAAAGTCATCACGCAGGCAGGCTTTGCGTGTGTGCGAGTGGTTAGCGGCAGAACGAGCACAGGAGACCGCCCCCCCAAGGGCGGCTTCGAGGCCGGAGCCAGGGGTAGGGATGGGGCTCAGCTTCCACGCCACCCCAAGAGCCTGGGGTGTTGCCGACCCTCCCGCCGCCCTCTCACAGTCCTTCCCAACCGGACGTCAGCCGGACTACAGCTCCCACGATGCCTCGGACGACTGGACTACATTTCCCGGGATGCCCCGCGCCTGGCGGGGGCGGGGCCGCCGTGGCGGCGGGGAACGCGGGAAGTCCGGATCACGGTGCGCGGCTGCCGGATCATGAGTGTGGAGCGCGATCTTCGCCGTGAGTCTCCGGGCGGAATGCGGGGAGGAGCGGGTCTGGCCCGCTCAGGCGAGGGAGCTTAGCCTCCGGGCCTCGTCTCCCTCTCTCTGCAGAGCTGAGCAAGGCCAAGGCCAAGGCCCAGAGAAGCGGGCAGCTGCGGGACGAGGCCGCCCTCTCCCACCAGCTGGGGGAGCTCCTAGCCAGCCACGGTGCGTGCCCCGCGCCCGGCCCAGGTTGTGGTCCAGGGCCGGGAGAACTGGGGTGCTGGAGGTCGGGGCCCTGGAGGGCCGGAAGGGAGGGGGGGCCGGGGCCCGGGAACCTTGCCGAGCGGGCCGCCCAGGGCCGGCCACCGCCTCGCTCGCCCTCGCAGCCCCCGGCTGACTGCCCGGCCAGGGCTGAAGCCTGCCGCGCCCGCCCGCCCAGGCCGCTATGCAGAGGCCCTGCGAGAGCACCAGCATGAGCTGCAGCTCCTGGAGAGCATCGACGACCCTCTGGGCTGTGCTGTGGCCCACCGCAAGATCGGGGAGCGACTGGCTGAGATGGAGGACTACTCAGTTGCCCTGAAGGTAGGCAGAACCCACTCCCACCCCAGCACCCATGCTGACCACAGCCAGCCTTCCAGAGCCCACCTTTGTGCTGGTCCCTTTCTGAGGAGAGAAGCACAGTTTTCACTGTCTTGGCTTTCTGGCTAGGGGGACACGCCTGGTTGTGGCCCCTTCAGACAGTCCTGTGCCAGGGGATTGTTGTCTGGTCTTTGGGTAGGCACATCATAGACCGTTCTGGAAGCCTGGCCCCAGAAACCATTGACGAACATAACACTTGAGCTGTGTTTGTGGGCCAGCCGGGGGGTTGGGACCCACTGTCCACAAAGGACCTGCTCTGGTCCTGGCGAGGGGGGCTGCAGCAGCCCAGCTAACTCCCACTCAGTGTCTCCTCCCTATGATGACGTTGGCTGGTTGGAGCATGGCACCGCTGTCACCACAGGGCGCCCACGGCACAGAGGATATGGGACATGCGCAGCCTGGCTTTGGCCTGCCCTGTGGGGACTTGAGGGGCGTAGGGGGTTCTCCTGGGCAGAGGTAGGCACCTCTTAGAGTACATACGGGATTTGCGTGAGGTGGGGGCTGGCTCACAATGGCCATTCCTTTGCACCCCAGCACCAGCACCGCTACTTGGAGCTGGCCCGTTCCCTGTCTAATCACACTGAGCTGCAGAGGGCCTGGGCCACCATTGGCCGCACCTACCTGGACATCTATGACCACTGCCAGTCACAGGACGCCTTGCTGCAGGCACAGACTGCCTTTGAGAAGAGCTTGGCCATTGTGGACGAGAAGCTGCAGGGTGAGGGCCCTCGGAGGCCGGGCCTCCCTAACCTCTGCCCCCTGGCCTGCTCGCAGAGGCGGCCGCAGCTCCAGTGTCTGCCCTGTCTGTATGGAGGGTTCCGCCTGCCTGGGCCCACCCTTTGCAAGGCTGAGCTCTGTCCTTAAAGTCTCCCGTGAGGAGGTGCATGGCCCATGGTCCCCACAGCGTCACGTGTGGGTGTTGTCTGCTCTGTGTCCTTCCACTCTGTCTATAACAGGAGTCCTGGTACCACGGAGAGGCAGCAGGAGGGGTCGGGGAGAGGCTGCACAGACCCAGAGCTAGACCCAAGTGGGGATGAGGCGCTAAGGGTTTGTGGGGGCATCTTCTAGGGACACTGACCAAGCGAGAGCTGAGCGAGATGAGGACCCGACTCTACCTCAACCTGGGCCTCACTTTCGAGAGCCTGCAGCAGACGGCCCCATGCAACGACTACTTTCGGAAGAGCATCTTCCTTGCCGAGTAAGGCCTCCACCCCTAGAGGAAGAAGCCTCCTGAGAGCCCCGCCTGCCCTCCCCGCACACCTTTGGCACGTCTGTGGCGTGGCGCAGGCTCGGCTTAGCATCAGCAGCTGTGCGTCAGCACTTGCCGCCCCCCCCCCCCCAGGCACGCTGAGCCCTGTCACCTCCCACAGGCAGAACCACCTCTATGAGGACCTATTCCGTGCCCGCTACAACCTGGGTGCCATCTACTGGCGCAGAGGGCAGCACTCCCAAGCCATGCGCTGCCTGGAGGGGGCCCGTGAATGTGCACGCGTCCTGAGGAAGGAGCTCATGGAGAGCGAGTGCTGTGTGCTCATCTCGCAGGTGGGCCTTGTCTAC
The DNA here is from genome assembly GCF_008692635.1 of Crocuta crocuta. NCBI lineage: Eukaryota > Metazoa > Chordata > Mammalia > Carnivora > Hyaenidae > Crocuta > Crocuta crocuta. The sequence continues at coordinate 459,007 of NW_027529176.1, forward strand.
CGAGGGGCTCGGGCTCCAAGGAGCCTGCCATCTCACCTTCCTTTGCCCCCCAGATTTTCCAAGACCTTGGGGATTTTTTGGCTGCCAAAAGAACCCTGAAGAAAGCTTACAGGCTGGGCTCTCAGAAGCCTTTGCAGAAGGCAGCGATCTGCCGGACCCTTAAGTATGGTGAGCCTTGGAAGGGGACCTGAGGGGCTGGACTTCCCCGGAAGGAGTGAGGAGGTGGCAACATCAGTGTGGGGCCTTTTCCTACTCCCCACCCCCTTCTTGTTGGGAAGAGAGCCCCCCATTTCTCTGAGTCTTCAGCACGGTGTGTCAGAGGGGGGCTGAGGGTGCTCAGGAGGCTGGCTGGGCATTTATAGACGAGCCAGGATCTTCACTGGCAAAGTGGAGACGAAAGTGTTGCCAAGGAGAACGGGAGAGCAGACGGCACGTGTGGCCCGTGAGGACTGACACGTGGCAGCCGCTAGTAGCTCCCCTGGTAAGCCAGGCACTTCTTCAGGTTGTCAGTTGTTAGTTTTCCGATCTGTGCAGCAAGCCCACGAGATGCGTTTTCTCACCGCTGGCTCTTT
>NW_027529176.1:459662-487581 GCF_008692635.1 Crocuta crocuta
ACAGACACAGAAACAGGCTCCAGGCTCTGAGCTGGCAGTCAGCACAGAGCCCGATGCGGGGCTCGAACCCACGAACCGCGAGATCATGACCTAAGCGAAAGTCGGACGCTTAACCCACTAAGCCACCCAGGCGCCCCAACCGCTGGCTCTTACGTAGGCGCGAGCAGAGGCCGCGTGAGGGTGGATGGCCCATCTAAGGGCACGCGGCTCCCAGGCGGCAGTCCGGTCGAGCAGTCCGGTTGGAGCGCCGGCTGAGCCTCCGCTTCACATGCTCTTTCTTGCAGTGCTGGCGGTGGTCCGGCTGCAGCAGCAGTTGCAGGAGGCCGAGGGCAGTGACCCCCAGGGTGCCATGGGCATCTGTGAGCAGCTGGGGGACCTGTTCTCTAAGGCAGGCGACTTCCCCAAGGCGGCCGAGGCCTACGAGAAGCAGGTGTGCCTCCCCTGCTGGGGCGGGAGGAAAGGCGCGGCGGTGGCACACTGGGCTGGCGGGGTGTGTGGCAGCCCTGGCCTCGCTGTCACTGCCTCCACAGCTGTATTTTGCAGAGCTGCTACGCAGGCCGGGGCCCGAGCTGGCCGTCATCCATGTGTCCCTGGCTGCCACCTTGGGAGACATGAAGGACCACCGCCGGGCTGTGTCCCACTACGAACAGGAGCTGAGGCTGCGTGGGGGCGACGCCCTGGAGGTGAGCGGTGACGGCGCCCGTCCCCACCCAGGGTGCAGAGGGGCTAGGCGCGCAGGTCCCCACAGCTCTGCCTCAGGTCTGCCACTCTCGAGTGTTTCTAGGCTGCCATTCCCCTGATTCACATGGGTCCCGGTGGGAGCTGGGGCCTCGGCTGGGGTCAGTTCAGTGGGGCGGGGGGCAGCCACCAAGCTCATCCCCCCACCTCCCGCTCCAGGAGGCCAAGACCTGGTTAAACATTGCGCTGTCCCGAGAGGAGGCCGGGGATGCCTATGAGCTGCTGGCACCATGCTTTCAAAAGGCTCTCAGCTGTGCCCAGCAGGCCCAGCGGCCCCTGCTGCAGGTACAGAGCCCATCCGCAAGTGCTGCTTCCCTGCAACCCGCCTGTTACCTTCCCCAACCCCGCCTCCCCGCTCAGGGTGTCTTGTGTCCCTGGAGCCCTGAACGGGCATCCCCTGCTCCTCAGAGGCAGATCTTGCAGCACCTCCACAGCGTGCAGCTACGGCTGCAGCCTCAGGACGCCCCCAGCACGGAAGCCAGGCTGCAGGAGCTGAGTGTGCGCGGGGACCAGGAGGAGGGCGAGGACCCCCAGGAGGAGGGGGATGGCGACACCCCAGAGGCCAGCGACGTGGAGCTCTCAGAGAGTGGTGAGGCCCGAATGCTGCCTTGGCTCCTGTGCCAGCTGCCCGTGGCACCCCCTCCCTGACACTTGCTGAGCTGGGCCCTGGGCCGGGACTGGCGAGCGTGGGGCCGGGGGGATTCAGCCGTGCGGAGGAAGGGTGATCAGTGCTGGTAGGTGGAAGAGGGGAGTCGCGGGGGGGGGGGTTCTGAGGCAGTTCCGGAACCTTCCTGGAGGAGTCTGTGTTGGGAAGGGTAGTGGGTAGTGGGTATCCGCTGGGGGAGGAGGTGCGGGGTCAGACCTGGAGGAATGGCACCACAAGAGGAGGGCACAGGGCAGGCACAACGGGAGTGCAGACAGACAGCATGTCGGCTGCCACACACACGCGCTCAGCACTTCCTGAAACCCTCGAGAGCTGCTACAGGCTTCCCCTCAGGGCTGGCATGCTCAGCCTCGTGGGAGGTGGGTGTGCAGGACAGGCTTGAGTGGGCCCGGGCTGGAGCCATCAGGGCGGGGGGTGCTGGGCTGGTGGGCGCAAGCCAGTGTCTGGCTTCTGGCTGAGAGGCAGTGGGTGGGAGACCTACCCCTGGGGCCATGAGGAACAAGTTCAGTTTTTCATTTGAAGGGCTTCCAGAACCTCTCAGTGAGCAAGTGAGCAGCCAGTGGCTGTGGGCAGGCTATGCCTTGCTTTATAAGGGGGTTGGGCCGTGTCACTGGTCTGTGGGCGTAGGCGGCAACCGGAGAGTTATTAGAGGATCAGAGCAGGAATTGTAGGTAGCGCCACTCAGCAAGTGATCATGTAAAAGGAGCCTGTGAAGTAGAAGAAGCTTCTAGCAAGGATCAGAGGCAGAGGGAGTAGAGGGCAAGAGCAAAGAGGAGTGGGGTCAGCCAAGTGATTAGGGGAGGCAGATGGAGACAGGAAGGCCGGGCACAGGCAGGTGCAGGGCACCTGGGCTCTCGGGATGAGCTGTTTGTGATATGAGCATGACTTGGTGCTTCCCAGGAGGGCATGGAAGCCTGGGTTGGGGAGATCCAGAGCAGGGTCTGGGCATGGGGTGAGAGGTCAGCACATGATGGACAGGGGTCAGGTGGGCAGAAAGGTCAGGTGCATTCCTGTGGACAGGTCCACACCCGCCCCCTATCCTCCAGGCCTGGAAGGGCAGGAGAGCCTGGGGGCGGGGGGGCTTGGCTTAACGTGGAGTGGGCCGGGCTCTATTCCAGAGGGTGATGCCGAGGGCTGGTCCCAGCAGCCGGAGGAGGACGAGGAGCTGCGAGCCTGCCTGGGCCGGCAGAGGGTGAACAAGGTGAGGACAGTGTGGGGGTGCTGTGTGTGTCCCTCCCATGCTTGCCAGGACTGCCTGGTCCCCTCACACCTCTGCTCCCTGTCCTGGGACAACTGCCCACAGTGGAACCGGCGCAATGATGTTGGGGAGACCCTGCTGCACCGAGCCTGCATCGAGGGCCGTCTGGGTCGTGTCCAGGACCTCGTAAGGCAGGTGGGTCTGCCGTCCCGTCCTAGCTACCCTGTGGGTCATAGCAGGGACTCCCTCCTGGGGTACACGGTCTCCCCGAAGGGATAGGGCAGGGCATGGCTGCTGGCCCTGCACAGGTCCCGATGAGGGGCCTCCCCGAGATGATGCATCTTGTGTGAGGACCATCTGTCTCTGCTAGGACCTAGGCCAGGGCAGAGTCAGGCCTGGGGGTGGACTTGTGGGGCTTGTTCTGAGTTCTGAGACCCAGGCCCTGGCCCTCCTGGGGCCTCAGAGCCCCTCAGTGAGGCCGGGCTGTGGGTTAGGCTCCTTCCCATCCTCGGTCGCAGGGCCACCCCCTGAACCCTCGGGACTACTGTGGCTGGACACCCCTGCACGAGGCCTGCAATTATGGGCATCTGGGTGAGTATGGGGCTGGGACACGCCAAAGAGGGGGGCCGGCAAAGGGCAGCCAGCTCACATCCCCTGCCCTACAGACATCGTCCGCTTCCTGTTGGACCATGGGGCGGTGGTAGATGACCCAGGCGGCCAGGGCTGTGAGGGCATCACTCCTCTGCACGATGCCCTCACCTGCGGCCACTTTGAAGTGGCTGAACTGCTCATCGAGCGGGGAGCGTCAGTCACACTCCGAACCGTGAAGGTGAGTGGGGGGATACAGGCCAGGCTGTGCTGGGTGGGGTGCTCCTGCCAGCCCTGCTCAGCCAGCCGCCACGCAGGGGCACAGCCCGCTGGAGACATTGCAGCAGTGGGTGAAGCTGTATGGCAAGGACCTGGACAGCGAAACCCGAGAGAAGGCTGGTGCCATGGAGAGGCTGCTCCGGGCGGCCTCCTCAGGCCGAGGCAAGTAGAGACCTCCTCTGCCCCTCGGAACAGCTCCCCTGACCTGAGAGTGCCCTAGGCCCTGATCCTAAGGGGCGTTTTAGCGTGGGTGGCTGACAGTGCCAGACACTGCCTCACGCTAGATTCTGTCTCCCCACAGCTCCCCACACTCTTCCATGTAACCATCTGTTTGACCCTGAGGTCTCTCCTCCCTCGAGCCCCTGCCCAGGACCCCCAGAGACCTCTCAGGCCCATGCCAGGGTCTCCCCGGGACAGACAGTTCCAGCTGTGACCAGGCCTCGGAGGAGCAGGCACAAGCTGGCCAGTAGTAGCAGCTCAGAGGGTGAGGACAACCCAGGACCCCCCCTCCCGAACCAGAAGAGGCCCCGGCATTCTGTCCAGCCGCAGCAGGCCAAAGCCTGGACACCCGGCTCCACCAGCAACCGGGAGGCGGCGGCAGCGAGTACTCCCCGGACGGCCATCCGTGGTGTGGGCAGTGCCCAGAGCTGCCACCCGGGGCCCAGCCCACCTTGGGGTCCAGGCGAGGCCACCCCCCAACGACCAGCACTCATCCCTGAAGAGGAGTGTCTGACCTCGGACTGGCTGGAGGACGACTCACCACTGCTCCACGGCCGGCAGGACGGCTCTTGGCCCCGCTCCCCGGGCAGCGGTGACAGTGCTGGCCGTCATGCCTTGGGGTCAGGCAGCAAGAGCCCCAGCAGGCCGCGGGCCCGGGCCAGGCAGAGCCGGCTGCCCCGTCTCAGGGGTTGGAGTGCACTGGTCAGGGCAGGTGGAGACAGCAGCTCGGCTGCAGAGCCTCCGTGGAGCCCAGATGTCTCCAAGGCCTCGGAGCCCAGTGGGGAGAGCCCTGCAGCGGGCCAGCCCTCGGTGGGTGCGCTGTTCAGGTGGGGGCGGCGGGGGCGGTAAGGGTGGACGGCTGTGTCTTCTGACTAAGCCTGTTGCGCCCTGCCCCCACCCAGCAGGGTCCGTCTTTGCTCCCTCCCATCCGGGTGCGAGTGCGAGTTGAGGACAGTCTCTTCCTCATTCCTGTCCCACACAGGTAAGGTGGCACATGCCCTCCAAGTCCCAGCTCCCCCTGCACCCCTGGGAGAGCTCTCGTGTTTGCAGATCAGATGGAATGGGTGACAAGGGCTTACTCTGACTTGCTGTGTCACTCTGCTGCCTCGGGGCCTACTATAGCTGAGGTGAGGTCATAGGCCAGGGTAAGAGTGCCCTGCAGGAGCATAGGCAGGGCACTGGAGTGGGTAGGTCAGGCTACAGAGGGCATGGGCATGTCCTGGGCAGGGGGAGGGGAGGGAGTCAGAAGAGCTATAGACCCAGAGCAGGGATGGCAAGACCCTGGAGGCCTTTCCTCAGCATGTGTAGGGACCTGGCCGGCTCAGCTTCCGCTTCGTCCCTGCAGCAGGGAGGCCCACTCCGTGGCTTGGCTGGCGGAGCAGGCTGCCCAGCGCTACTGTCAGGCCTGTGGGCTGCTGCCGAGGCTCGTCTTGCGAAAGGAGGGAGCCTTGCTGGCCCCACAGGACCCCATCCCCGATGTGCTACAGAGCAATGAGGAGGTGAGTGGGAGGAGCCTGGGCCCTGAGCCTAGGAGAGCCCCCAGCGTCGCGGGGTGGGGGTGCGGGGCTGGGGCTGCTTAGTGATGATGCTTCACAGGTGTTGGCGGAAGTGACCTCATGGGACCTCCCCCCGCTGGCTGACCGCTACCGCAGGGCCTGCCGGAGCCTGGAGCAAGGTAGGGCCCAGGAGAGCCTGAGGTGCCCCGGGCAGAGGAGCTGGGTGTTCAGGTTCCACTTTCCTGGGCCGCTCCCAGGTCTGTGGGCTTCACATCCCAGAGCCCGAGCTCTCCACCGGGGCCCCTCCCACCCACACCTGGCCTCAGGGCTCCCTCTGCCTGGTGCCCACAGGGGGGTGGCAGGTGGGGGGACACTGGCCCTGGGGGAGGCGGGATGGCAGAGTCGCCAGAGCCACTGAAGGGTAGGTCCAGGGTGGCTCTCCAAGGAGGCTTGCCTTGGGCCCTGAGATGTGGGGGCGACAGAGGTTGGAGCCCTGCCAAGAGGACCCGACAAGCCAGAGAAGGGACATCCCCACCCATCAGCCATGTGTGAGGGCTCTCGTGATAGCAGGCCCACAGGCTTGTGGGAGGAGGCTCTGCAGCACCTCGGGGGTGTCCCAGGGCTCGGGAGTGAGGAGGGAGATGTTTGGTTTGCCCCCTAGGCTTCCGAGGGCAGAACAGCAGGTTCTGGCCCTGGTGACGCCATATCCCCCCTCCAGAGGAGCACCGGGAGGTGCTACAGGCCACGGAGTGCCAGGGCTCAGGCCCCTCGTTCAGCGCCTGCTCCTTGGCCCTGCGCCAGCCCCAGCTCACCCCACTGCTGCGGGCCCTCAAGCTGCATGCGGCTCTCCGGGAGCTGCGCCTGGCAGGGAACCGGCTGGGGGACGGATGTGTTGCCGAGCTGCTGGCTGCGCTGGGCACCATGCCCAGCCTTATCCTCCTTGATCTCTCTTCCAATCATCTGGGCCCTGAAGGCCTACGCCAGCTTGCCACAGGCCTCCTGGGCCAGGCCACCTTGCAGGTAGAGGCATGGGAAGCAGCAGGCTGGCAACAGGGCGGCCTCAGAACATCTATATTCAGCCCATCGCTGGGTGGGAAGGTGCAGGTGGGAGTGCTGGCCTGTGTCCAGCTCTGGGACGGCAAGGAGACCAGATTCTCCAGGGGGCCCATGTCTTCCACAGAGCTTGGAGGAGCTGGACTTAAGCATGAACCCTCTCGGGGATGGCAGTGGTCAGGCCCTGGCATTCATCCTGCAAGCCTGCCCCTCACTCAGCACCTTGCGTCTCCAGGCCTGTGGCTTTGGCCCCAGCTTCTTCCTGAGCCACCAGGCAGCCCTAGGAAGTGCCTTCCAAGGTGAGCTGATGGGCATGTTCACCCCCTGGCCTCAGCGTTCCAGTTGCCATCAGAAGGGCATGTCCAGGGGCACAGAGAGCCCTGAGCCAGAGGGGTCCCTGGCCACCACGCCTGGTGTCTAGGAGCACGTAGGTGGATGTGCTGGGTCTGCTTGGGCTCAGGCCACTCCCCTCAGACATGCCATGGGCCACTGTCCCTGTGTCCCTGTTCTCACCAGCTCTTAGTGTTCCATTTGCCTTAGACGATCCCACCACGGACACACTGAGGCTGCAGAGAGTAGTGGTCCCAGTACTGAGAGACTGGGAACTAGGAGTTCTCTAGGGGGGCTTTCTGCAGAAGTGGCGGGCTAGGAAGTGGGGCTGAGGGATGTGAGCCACGGCAGAGGAGAGGCTGGCGGGCTGGGAAGTGGGGCTCAGGGATGTGAGCCACGGCAGAGGAGAGGCTGGGGTTGGGGCAGCAGGCAGGGCTCACCAACCCCACCCCATTGTTCACAGACATCCCAGCCCAGGGCCTGTCTCAGGTACCCCGTCCCACCTTGGGAGGGGGAGGCAGGTGGCCCAGAGATGGTGGGGAGAGGGTGGGCACAGGAGTCTGGCCCTGCCTCCTCCCTGCCTGGGAAACCCCAGGCAGCCGTTACCTCAGTTCTGCGTGTACAAAGCCTCAGGGATGATAGCTTCCCCAGAGGAATCGTGAAGGTGTCGGGCTAGGACTGCAGCTGGGCTGGGGTGGCGGTCGTGCGCGGCTGACAGAGGTTCTGGCCCCCTGTGCAGATGCTAAGTACCTGAAGACACTGTCCCTGTCCTACAACATCCTGGGCACCACTGCCCTGGCCCAGGCCCTGCAGAGCCTGCCCGCCCTTACCCTCCAGCGCCTGGAGCTCAGCTCTGTGGCAGCCAGCAAGAGTGACTCAGGCCTCATAGAGCCTGTGGTCAGGTTCCTGACCAAGGTGTGTATGCCGTTGATGGGGGAGGGTGCCAAAGCCAAGCACCGTTGGGCCGTCCAGGCTGCAGTTCCACGGCTGAGACCTGGTGGGGTGGGGGCAGCCTGGAAAGAGGGGTCCAGGTTCAGAAAGAACAGCTGTGGGTGAAGCTTTCAGTAGAGCTGCTGGCCTCGGCCTGTGAATTCCTGGCCAGCAGGAAAGGTGCCTAGGACCCCAGGCAGGTCCCAGAGTCTTGCCAGGCTTGCTAGGGCCCTTTCCCCGGAGTCTTCCACGTGGGGCTGATCCCTGTGACTTTCACGTCGGGGGTGACTTAATACTTAGAATGGGAGGCGTTTCCTTTTGATTTTCTTTTTTTATTTTTTTAATATTTTTATTTATTGCTAGGAGAGAGAGAGAGACAGGGTGAGCAGGGGAGGGTCAGAGAGAGAGGGAGACACAGACTCTGAAACAGGCTCCAGGCTCTGAGCTGGCAGTCAGCACAGAGCCCGACGCGGGGCTCGAACCCACGAACCGCGAGATCATGACCCAAGCGAAAGTCGGACGCTTAACCGACTAAGCCACCCAGGCGCCCCTCCTTTTGATTTTCAAATTGAAGGGATACTGCTCCCCTCCAGCGCCTTGAGGGGTCAGGCAGTCTTTGGCCCCTTGTTTCCGAGGAAGGAAGGTATCTGACCTGGGTTCGGGGCCTCTACTGGGAGGCAGAGAGGGCAGGCGCCCCACCTAACCCAGCTCCTCTTGGGCCTCTGCTGTGTCTAGGAAGGCTGTGCTCTGGCTCACTTGAGCCTGTCTGCAAACCACCTGGGCGACGAGGCGGTGACTGAACTGAGCAGGTAATGCTGCACCACCCCGCTCCTGCACCCCTCTGGGGGAGTCTGATCTCAGGGCCCAGTACTCTGCAGGGCTGGGTCAGGCAGGGAAGCAACAGCAGTAGTAACACCAGTAGTAACCGCTTCTTCCCCATTGTGTCCTAGGATCTACGTAGCCCCTTGCAGCTTCAGCCCTGCCTCTTTGTGTTTCCTCTGTCCACACTCCTGAGAGCCTTTCCCTTCACCCATTTTGCAGCAGCCCACGCAGGGGCCACTCGTGACCCTCCAGCCTCAGCTGGCTCTTGGGAGTGTTGGGCAACCCAAGCCAGGGAGGCATACCCAGGCCTGGCCGCGATGGCCCTCACCCATGGCAGTGTCCAGCCGGCCCTGGAGAAGCACCTGTACCCGTGCATGCCAGGGGCAGAGCCTACAGGGCCTGGCCTATGGCTCCCAGAGCTGTGGTTTGTCTGGGGCAGCTTTCTGTTGTGCTGGGGGCCTCCTTCCCTGGAGGTGACCCCTTTGTTTCTTCCCTTGTCTTAGATGCCTTCCTCTTTGCCCCTCACTCATTTCACTGGACCTGTCTGCCAACCCTGACATTGGCCGTGTTGGCTTGGAGGAGCTCCTGTCTGCCCTCCAGGTGCGGCCCCAAGGCCTCACCTTCCTTGGCCTGTCAGGTGAGCTTGGGGACCTATGTGAGGCCCTCCTCCTCCTCTAGGAGGCACGATGGCAGCCAGATGGCAAAGATGGGCTGGGCTCCCTGAGGTTGACACAGTGGGAGACAGTGACCAGTGTGACTGGAAGGGGGTGTAAGTCCAGTTCCTAAAACAGGACGGGAGGAGCATGTGGTCTTTGCCTTTGGCCTGTTCAGCCTGAACCTCAGAGACCATGGTGCTTGGGGGGACAGATCCCCTGTCACAGGGGTTTCCTAATTACCACTGGCAAAAGGACAGCTCAAGATCAGGATGGCAAGAACCTACCACCAAGGGATCCTCCCGCTTCCTGGCAGGGCCTGCCCTGACTCTGCCTTCAGCCTGTGGCATCTTAGCGTCTTCTCATGTTGGCCCCACACCGAGGCACAGCACCCTCCCACAGCTGCCTTGAGAATGACCCCAGGAGACATTAATTTGGTAAAATGGCCACGCAGTAGCCTGGCACATCCCGCTGGGGCCTGGGGCAGGAGAGTACTAGGCTCTGCCCTCTAGGACAAGGACAAGGAGTGGGTGTGTCCTCAGGGAACCCCTGGGTTCCTCCTGCTCCTCACCCCCACCCTGAAGGCAAGCTGGTGGGAGATCTGCACACAGCTGAGGGGCTGCCCCCCAACACCTGGCATCTGTACCCATCCTCTCCCCTAGCTCCCTAGGGTCCTGGGCCTACCGGGCACCCTGGCCTCCCTGGAGACCTGTCCTCCTACGGCCCACAGGTCCTCCCATCGTGTCCATTCTACAGATGGAGAGACCCAGGCATTGTCCTAGAAATTGTCAGAGGCGCAGCGGTCGCAGCATTCTTTTAGCCAGTCTCCTTCCTGCCTGCCTACTGGCTATGAAGGAGCCCACACGCCTCCCTAGGGTGTTAGTGGGCCTCTCCTGGGCATCTGCCCAAGCCCCCGGTTGTAACCCCTGGGGCTCAGAGGAAGCGTGCCTCTTCCTGAGGGCCACGTTGGTAGAGAGAAAAGAACACGGCCTGGGGATTCCGCAGGTGAACTGGGAACGCCACTGGCTCCTGCAGGTTCCCCGGGCTACCTCGCTGGCGCCCGCTCCCTGCGACCGGCTCCCGTCTGCCCCCTGCAGGCTGTGCTGTCCAGGGCCCCCTGGGCCTGCGCCTCTGGGACGGGATCACCACGCAGCTCCGGGAGCTGCAGCTGTGCAGCAGACGCCTCTCCACCGAGGACCGGGACGCCCTGCGCCAGCTGCTGCCCCAGCAGCCCGGCCCTGGCGCGAGCANTCCACCCCCGCTGCTGCCTGGAAGGCGGGTGGGCGAGGGACAGCGGGGGTTCATTTCGCTGTAGGGCAGCTGAGAGCCCGCTGGAACTGCGGCAGGTCCCGTCATTCGGAAGTCCCGCGAAGGCCGAGCCNCCGCGGGTCGCCCCCACCCGCCAAGCGAGCGCAGGTACCCGGGCCGGGACGGGGCGGGCTAGGCAGGGCCGGCCGAGTCGCACGGGAGAAGGCCGCTGGGCCAGGTCTGCGGGCGTCGTCTAGGCGCATAGGGCTCCCCTCGCGCGCAGGCCCCGCATTCCCCGTGGTGGAGTGCTCCCTTCAGTCCCGGCACCGNGGGCCCGGGAGCAGCCTGAGCGGCATCTACATGGTCGGATGTCAGGGGCCTTCTCTAGAAACTCGCTTTTCGGTTCAGTGTCCGGCTTCTGAGACTTAGCCGTATATTCGTTTGTAGTTGGGAGACGGTCGTTTCACAGCAGAGTGGAGTCCCTCTGAAGACCTGCAGGCGATTTCTTTATCCCTCCGCTCACTCTTCAGCCCTCTCCGACCCGGCACCCCTCCCGGAAGCCGCGGGACGGTGGCTGAGCACCCTCCCAGCTGCCCCCCCACCCCGGCTTCTGTAATGCTTCCGCCTTCCCACACCAGATCCTCCCCTCGGAGTCGTGCTCCTTAACCCTTTCCCAGCCTCTGCTCACTGGGCACCTATGGCTCCAGTCTGGGCTCCTTTCTTCGTCTTCCCTCTGAATCGTCCCCAGTGTGACGCCACCCACCCCCAGTGTCATCGCCTCGGGGTGCTAGCTGGCGCGGCCTCTCCTCTGGCTTGAGCTGCCTCGGGACACCTCGGATGCCTGCGGAGCCTATGCAGCGGCACCGGGGCGCGGGGCGCGAGTTCCTCCAAGTCTGCTCCTCTTCCATCTCTTCGGACTCAGTTTACCTGTCATTGGGCCAGAAACGGGAATTGTTCTTGATTCCTTGTAATTTCCATCCTGTTTCAAATACTTCAGTGGGTTTGGTTTCATCTCTAAAGCATGTCTGAAACTGGCCCTGAGTGGGCGGGACCCTCCAAGCGCCTCAGGCTTCTGCTCATTCTCAGCCCACTTTCTCACTGGGAGCCCCAAGAACTTGTGTTTAACCCATCAGTAAGTTCTGCTGGGTTAGTATAAAACTCATACTTCTGGGGGCGCCTGGGTGGCTCAGTCGGCTGAGCGTCCGACTTCAGCTCAGGTCTTGATCTCACAGTGTGGGTTTGAGCCCCGCGTCAGGCTCAGTGCTGACAGCTCAGAGCCTGGAGCCTGTTTCTGGTTTTGTGTCTCCCTCTCTCTGTGACCCTCTCCTGCTCTCTTGCTCTCTCTCTCTCTCTCTCTCAGAAATAAAGAAAACATTTCAAAAGTTAAAAAAAAAACCCAACTCCTACTTCTGACCCGCAAGAGCTGTGCACTTTGATCCTGTATCTCCATCCTCATTCAGAAAGCTCCCCCTCCCCTTGTCTGTTCCTCTCGCTGCATTTCTCTGTAGAGGCCTTGTGTTATGTGTGCTTTTCTCTCTGCCCAAATGCTCCTCCCCAGGTCTTCTGATACCTGCCACCTTCTCTTCCTCCTGGCTCGCAGCAGCCCTCAGTGGGCCCCCACCCCTCGCCACTGCCCTCAGCTTTGCTGAGAAGCTGCCAGCACCCACTTCCTCCTGACAGTCTAGGACAGAGTTGGTGTCCCCACCAGAGCACATAGTGCCTGTGTGTTCATCACTATGATGTAGGCAGGCCAGGTCCAGGGGCCCAGAGGGGCTCCTGCCAGACCAGCCAAGAGGGTCCTTGCCTTCGCATAGGTTAGAAATCAAACACAAGGGGCGCCTGGGGGGCTCAGTTGGTTAAGCGTCCGACTTCGGCTCAGGTCATGATCTCATGGTTTGCGGGTTCGAGTCCCACATCGGGCTCTGTGCTGACAGCCAGCTCAGAGCCTGGAGCCTGTTTGAGGTTCTGTATCTCCCTCTTTCTGACCCTCCCCTGCTCACGTTGTATCTCTTCCCCCCCCCAGAAATAAATAAAACATTTTAAAAAATTTTTTTTAAAAAGAAAGAAATGAAACATAAGCCAGAAGGAAGTGAGAACAGAGTTTATTGAGTAGTATAAGTGATAGAGCATAGCAGAGGGAGTATTTGGGAAACTCCGAAAGCAGAGAAGTGCGAGTCTCTCCTCTGCTTGGGGTCAGGAGTTTGTTTTTTTTTTTTGAGGTTTGGGGTCTGATGTACGTGTCCTCAGGCACCCAGGAGCTGGTCAAAACAAAGACCAGTGCCCTGGGGGTCTTGGCATCAAGATGTCTAGAGTCCACGTCAGTGGTCTAGAATATCCACAGGACAGCCTTGCCCTATCGTTCTTTAGAGGTTATCCACGGTGCTGGAGGACCCACGTAAGTTACGCTCTCTGGATCTTTACAAGGCAGACGCACGTTATCTGTGCTGTAAGGCAGGGAAGACGAGACGGGTCCCAGCAAGAGTGAAGCAGGAAAAGGAGCAAGAAAGTCCTTCATGGAGTTCGTCAGTTTCCCTATCCCACCTGTTTCCCATCTGACTCTGCTGAGGGCAGGGAAGCTCTTCATGAGGCCCAGGGGTGCCGGGGGTCACCTTTGAGTTGGCACTGGCTCTGCTCCCCAGGTCTCCACTGTGGCCGCCTGAGCCTGCAGGATGTTTCACGGGATCCCAGCCACTCCAGGCGTGGGAGGTGAGTGTGGCCCAAGCTGGACCCAGGGACCCAAAGGGCCTAGGCTTTCAGGCCGTGCTGCAGAGACCAGGGGTTGTGGGGTGGACCCGTGTCTCCCCCATATAAGCCTCAGTGGGCAGCTGGGGACTGGTGCAGTTTATCACCAGGGGACCCAGAGCCGACCTCCAGGTGGGGCCAGCTCGGCAGAGAGGTGAGAGCTTTAGTGTGACTGGAAGGGGGTCCTGGGTATCCTGGAGTCAAGCCAGGGGAAACGTCACAAAGCATGTGACAAACCTCATTTGTGCCCTGTCACTGCACCATAAGCAAGGTGTGGTCACCCTGCTATGGAGTGAGGTAGCTGAGGAGCAGCGATGGAATGGGGAGTCAGGCCCGGCATGTGTCTCCCTGGCCCCAGAGGTGTGTTTTCTGCTCAGCACACCCCCCAATGACACGTTGGTGGGGTGCTGGGAGTAGAATCCCATCTTCCAGCTCCCTCTGGGCTCTTTGGGATGTTTCGCAGGGTGGACCTTGGGTGGGCGAATGAAATGGGGCTGGGGCTAGGGCCAGGGGACAAGCCCCTGGGGCGGCCTTAGTGGCCAGCCTGCTAGCTCTCTGCTCTGTTGCAGCCCCTGGAAACAAGCCGGAGCTATACGAGGTGAGTGGCAGGTGTCCCCCGGGCCAGCATTGCTCAGTGCCTGTGTGAGCCTCACCCAGACCCCGCAGCCACCTGGCACTGCTGGCAGACACGCTGCCCTCTCTCCTACAGGAGGTGAAGCTGTACAAGAATGCCCGGGAGCGGGAGAAGTGAGTACACCCCCTGAACTGCCCCCACCCAACACATATCACATTCACCTGCCTCCTTTGATTAACTTCCCCCAACCTCCGGACCACCCCCACTCTGGGGTCAGGCTGGGGAAGCAGTTCCCAAGGACTCTCTGCGGGGGCAGGGAGAGAGAAGCAGGTCAAGTATAGAGCTCTGACACACCCCGGGAGGGCTGGCGCCCTGAGCTTTGGGGACCTTGGTAGCCACGGCCTGACGGACACATCATCCTCAGGTATGACAACATGGCAGAGCTGTTTGCAGTTGTGAAGACGATGCAGGCCCTGGAGAAGGCATACATCAAGGACTGCGTCACCCCCAACGAGTGAGAGCCCACTGCCCTTGCTTACTGATCAGCGCCAGCCACAGGAAGCTGCGCTCCAGGCCCGGGTGCTCAGGAAGCGGCGAGAGCAGGGGTCCAGCGCCCAAGCTGGGCTTTATATGGACCCTGCCTTCTCCGGGCCATGAGGGGCCCACTCCCGTGGGGTCCACCCAGCACACGGGGGCTGCTCCTGGGTGCTTGTGGCCTTGGCAGCGTCTCAGCCAGGATGTTGTAGTGGTGGCACGGAAGTGTCTCCAGAGGAGAGATGTGCCCACCACTTGGGCTGGGCTTCCCAGTCCTGCTCTCCCCGGGCACAGACGTCCTCGTTGACGAAATGGCTTCAGAAGGGAGGTCACCATGTGAGGAGCTGCTGGCCAGGCCTGGCACTTAGGAGGCACACGGGACCTTTGCTCAGTGCAATAGGCCTGCATTGTGGGACCATGAGCTGTCCATGTGGAGGCGTGGCCAGTGTCTTCCAGAAGAGGGAGCTGGCCAGGCTTCTGCCTGGGTCTGGGCTCATCCCGTGTGGCAGCCAGCCGTATTTGGGCCACTTTCCTCTTCTGCTTACCGTCCTCTCAGGATCTCTCATTTAGACCCCAAGGGAAGCCCCAGCCTTCGTGTCCCATCTCTCATCTCTCCGAGAGCTGCCCTAAGTCTGGATGGGCCAAGAGAGTGCAGGATGTGTGGGCAGGGCTAGCCTGGTACTGAGGGCAGCAGCCTGGCCCTCTCTCTAGGTACACTGCAGCCTGTTCCCGGCTCCTGGTCCAGTACAAAGCCGCCTTCCGGCAGGTGCAGGGCGCAGAAATCAGCTCCATTGATGAATTCTGCCGCAAGTTCCGTGTGAGTGAGCGGGGCCCCTCCACTCCCAGGGGAACAGCAGGTGGGAGGTGCGTGTGCTGTTGGGGAGGGGTCTGGCCACCTGCCCTGTGAGGCCCAGTACCCATGATGCCCTCCCTCCCCCAGCTGGACTGCCCACTGGCCATGGAGAGGATCAAAGAGGACCGTCCTATCACCATCAAAGACGATAAGGGCAACCTGAACCGCTGCATTGCAGACGTGGTCTCGGTGCGCTCCCGCGGCCTCCGGGGGGCCTACAGGGGGTCGGGGGGGCTCCNGGGGACCAGCACTGCCTGCTGTGGCCACTGTGTGCAAAGAAGCCCGGGGCTCCCAGAGCTGCATAGCCCTCACACACACTAGGCGGGGGTCTCTGTAGCTAGGGATGACGGGTGGGCAGGACTTGCTCCCTAGGCAGCATCCAGGAGAAACCCCTGCGGGACGCACGGAGGGTCAGTGCAGCCAGGGCTCCCGTGCACCCACAGCCCCAGGAGGCCTAGCCAGAGCCCTGCGGGCCAGGTGGCATAGAGGAGCTCACAGGCTATGGGAACAGGGGGGTCCAGCAAGGACCCCGTGACCAGACAGCCAAGGAGAGAGGTTGAGGAGGGAGACAGTGGGCTCTTGAGGCCAGACAGGCTGGCTGGGGGCTGGCCTGGGCCTGGGCCTGCAAAGGAACCAGGCCTGCAGGCTGCAAGGGGTCCCCCCTCCAGGCCTGCAGCGGGTCTGTGGTGCCTCACATGCACACTTTTCCCAGCTGTTCATCACGGTGATGGACAAACTGCGCCTGGAGATTCGTGCCATGGATGAGGTGTGGCTCCGGCAGGGGCGGAGGGATGGGGGGGCGCGGGAGCGGGGAGGGCTGGGAGAGGGCTCCTGACGGACGGGGCTGAGCACCCTGTCCACAGATCCAGCCGGATCTGCGGGAGCTGATGGAGACTATGCACCGCATGAGCCACCTGCCCGCCGACTTCGAGGGCCGCCAGACCGTCAGCCAGTGGTGAGTACACCAGCCCGAGCCTTCCCACCGGCAAGGGCGGCAAAGCACACCCGTCAGCGCTGCGCTCCCACAGGCTGCAGACCCTGAGCGGCATGTCGGCCTCGGATGAGCTGGACGACTCCCAGGTGCGCCAGATGCTCTTCGACCTGGAGTCGGCCTACAACGCCTTCAACCGCTTCCTGCATGCCTGAGCCTCCCGGGGTCTGGGAGGAAGGTGCTCGGGTGGGCCCAGTGGGGGGCTGCAGCTGTGTTCCACCTCGACCCCTGCGTGGCCCCCATGCATCTTGCTGCTCATAGCGGCTCCATCTGTGTGTCCGTCCACCCCAGAGCTCCCGCCCTGCCCTCCCCACAATAAAGATGTTTTCCGACACCCCCTTCCTGCTGTGGCTGCTCTCCCCCAGCTGGGCCTGCCCTGCCCTGCCTTTCTGTCTTCCCCCTGCGCCTCGGGTGGGACCTGCCTCATGCTCCAAACGACCGTGGGGCCTGCTCCTCAGGGAAGGGTCTGAAACCAGCTTCCCTGATGGGCATTGCCGGGGTGAGTGGGGGCGGGGCCCAAGCAAGGCTTGGATCTCACCACAGAGGCGGCTGCCTTCCACATCCGCTTCCCCGCCCTTCCCCTGAGAGCTCTAGGCAGCTGGGGGTCCAGAGCACCGCCGCGCTGCCCCCTTGCCCCTCCCTGCCCTGGGGGACGCCACAGGCCAGCGCAGGCCTTGTCCTTGTGGTGACTCCTCAGGGCCCCAGTAGGTGACTCACAGGACAGACGGTTTGTCCTGCCCACTGCAGAGGGTGTCCCTTGCTCGGGAGCAAAGTCAGGTGGGGGAAGCGACAGTCTGCAGGTGGGGACACAGGTGTTCACAGGCCATTGCTGGCTCAGTTGCCAGCGCTTCCTGCACCTGCTGCGGGGCCAGCTGCTGTGAGCCCCACCCCACGGCCCACGGCATCACAGCCACCTCCTCACAGGCAGCCGGCAACGAGCCCCAAGACCAAGGCTCTGGATTCCAGGGTGCATCGCGTCACGTTTTAGCAACTATGCCATTGGGATAAGGGACATGCCAGAGCCTGATTGTGGCGTTCCCTTTTCCGAGTAGTGCTTCTGGATCTCTGCAGCATTAAAGGCAATTAAATAAGGCATGTAGTATTTCAGACTTGACAAGCAAGCAAAGTTATCTTTGTTGTGAGATGGCTGCCATTAGGGAGGTGCCATTTCTCATGGGGCGGTCAAGGACAGCAGAGCTGGCAAGGAGCAGGGGAGTAGGGAGCCAGGTGGAGGAGGGGGCAGAGGCCAGGTGAGGACTCGGATTGTACCCAGAGCCCTGGGTGCCAGTGGGAGCCTCAGAGCAGAGGCGTGCCCCACGTCCCCTTAGGTCTTAGGAGGGGAAGATAGACTGGCACGAGGGGCCATGGCCAGTGGGGGCTGTGCCATGTGTCACACCCACGATGCTCCCTGCTGGGCTGGATTGGTGTGCAGTGAGTACCCAGGCCTCGCACCCGAACAGCTAGACAGATGGAGAAGCTCCTGTGGCCGTGTGGACACCTGCACCAGGAGGGGCTGAGGGTGTGGCCAGAGCAGTTCTCATAGGCTGAGTCTGATTGTGTCAGCTGGTCGAGGGCATGTCAGGTGGGGGCTGGATGTCAGAGGCTAGGGCTCAGAAGGAAGGAGGTGAACAAGACGAAGGCTTGTTATCTCCATGGCAAACACTTACTGTGCTAGGTGCCAGGAGCTCTACCCCAGAGACCCCGGGGCTGGCACTGTTGCACTTGGAGGTTGTGGTAGAAAGACTGGCAAAGGAGCCGAAGAAGGGACAGCCAGGGCCAAGGAAACCCAGGGAGGCCCTAGCCTTGGAGGAGCAGCTGGGCCCAGGGCAGACTGAGATGAGGAAGCGGCACCACTGGGTGGCCCGTGGAGCCCTCAGGGACTTTGACAAGATTGGGGGAGGGGAGCTTCAGGGGAGCCTGGAAGAGACTGCCAAGGAGGGCTGCTTTGGTCTATATGATTGTTGGTTTTTTATTTTAATTAAATGCAACATCAAATTTGCCTTCTTTATTTTTTAAAGGTTTTATTTTTAATACGGGGCTTGAACTCCACAACCCTGAGATGGAGAGCCGCATGCTTTAGCGACTGAGCCAGCCAGGCGCCCGACCATTTGAAACGTTTTAAAGCTCAGTGGCATTAAGTACACTAAGAGTGCTGTGCAGCTGTCACCACATCCACACAGACCCTGTCCCCTCCCCCAGCCCCTGGCCACCACCATCCTTTCTGTCCCTAGATTGACTAGGTGCCTCCTACAAGTGGGGTTACACAGGGCTTGTTTTTTTGTGATTGGCTTATTCATGTTGTACATGTGTCGGAATTTCCTTTTTTTTAGTGCTGTTCCCAATGTGGCACTTGAATTCATGACACTGAGATCAAGAGTCATAGGCTCTACCAGCAGAGCCTGCGAGATGCCCCAAAATTTCCTTCCTTTTTAAGGCTGAATACTACCCCATTGTACTGCATAGACCATATTTTGTTTCATCCTTCAGTGGATGCCCGGGTTTTTTCGGTGTTTTAGAGGCTAACGCTGCTGCGGACACGGGTGTATTTGAAGACAGGAGGGATTGCGGTGTGCGTGTTGGATGATGGAATGATGCAGGAGGGGCCCAGAGACACAGGAGAGGGTGCAGCACCCAGAAGGTGACCCCGGCACCAGGTAGGGGGCAGTCAGAGGTGCAGGGGGCTGGTGATGCCTTCTGTGGCCGCTATGGGCCAGCGTGAGGTTACTGAGGTCAGAGGGGCTGCCCAGGGGGGTGCAAGCCACATGCCAGGCCCTCAAGGGCTCAGGCAGTGCTGCCTGGACCTGGGACGGCCAGGCTGGAAGGCTGGTCTGAGATCTTTGCCCAGAAGTTAATAGGCCCTTGAGCAGTGGGTGACCCGAGGAGGCAGGCAGGTCCTCAGCTCCTGCCCCAGACAGCCTGCTGGGCCCGGTGCTGGGCGGCAGGAAAAAGGCCAGTTTGGGCCTCCAGTCTTCAGAGTGCCCGAATCTCTCCATCTTCCCTGCTTGATGACTCCGGGTTCCAGGAATCTTCCAAATCCCCGGAGGCAGGCCCTGCCAATCTCCTCTGGCCCAGCTCCTTCTTAGGACGCTGTGATATCCCGCTGTGGGGTCATCCAGCAGGAATGTGGGCAGGGCGACCTCAGGCCCAGGACACTGCCCTCAGCATGATGCCCTGCCTTGGGCCCACAGGACTCTGGGGACAGAGTCCTTCTAGGCTCCCAACTGCCCTGAAGCTTCACCTCTTCCGTCCCAGCCACACCTCACAGGGCTCAGGGTCAGTGGTCAGCGGAACCAGGTGGGGAAGGGGACGCCCACACACTCCCTCCAGGAAGAAACAAACAAAAAAAGCTGCCCTGAGACCTGGCCAGGGGTGCTAGCTGGCTCCCTGCGGCCTGCCCCTCCCCTGCACTGCCAACTAGGCAGAGATAAGCCAAGAGGTTCAAAGGCCAGAGAGGGAGGCAACAGGGAGGGGAGGTGCAGAGCTGGGGGTCACGGCCCTCCCTCGAGCCCTGGGCCTAGAGACCGGGGTCCTGCCCTACTTCCTCCTGCCCGTACAGCCCAAGAGACCCTTGCCAGGAGGCAGCAAACAAAAGGCCCAGTGGGTTCCCCGTTTGCCCTGTGGGGCTTTGGCCATTTCCTCAGGAATTTTCCCTGGAGTTTGGGAAGGGGAGCATGACTCAGCCAGCACCTTCTCAGTCCCCTCAGAGTCCAGCCCCGAACACGGATGGGCGCACAGCCCAGGCCCTGGGAGGAGAGGACCCCACCTCCCCACCCCCAACTGGGACCTAAAGCTAGGGGTGGGGTGAGGGTGTCTAAGCTGCCAGAACCAAGGAAGCCAAGCAGGGAAGGGGCTGGGAGGGTAGTGGAGCAGGGATGTGTTCAGGCCTCTTAGGTGGAATGTTGGGGATGGGGTCTTGTGGGACCTCTGCCTCAGGTCCCCCTCGTTGGCAGCAGACCTTAGAGAGAGGGTCGCCCCTCGGGCATAGAAAAGGTGGCCCTGCCCCGCAGCCCTGAGGCAAGCTAGCCGTGCCCAGGCTGCCCTTCCAGAGGAAGGGGCCCCGCTCTCGCCCCCCTCAGGCAGTGGCTCCAACCGCAGGGAGGATCTGCTGCTGGAATGGTTAACCCGAGGTGCCTCAGTCAGCCAATCACAGGGCCCTGCAGGAAATACCTGGGAGAGGTCCTCACGCGTTCGGGCGGGTCAGAGCCCAGCCCCAGCCTGGCCAGTTGGCGACCCGAGAGCCCCAGCCAGCCCTGGTGTCCGCAGCCTCCCCGGAGCACGGAGCGCACAGGGGCCTCAGCGTGACCATGAGAGTCCTGGTTCGACTCGAGCTGGGGCTGCTGCTGTCTGTGCTGACGGTGACGGTGACCGTGATGGCAGCTCAGCCAGCCCGGCTACTGGCCTTGCTGTCCTCAGGCCAGGGTGCTCTGGACCCTGTGGTGCTGGGCAGCCTGTTAAATACACTGGCGGACCGTGTGCACTGCGCCAACGGGCCGTGTGGAAAGGTAATTGCCCCACCCGATGGGTCCCCCAGCCCAGGCCCGCTCCACCCCAGGGCTGGAAGCAAAGGGCCCTGGGCAAACTCCAGGAGGCGGGCCAAGGTGAGGCTGGGTGGCCAAGCACCCAGGCCCTACCTGCAGGCCAGTGCCCACCTTCCTCTGCTCTGAGTTCTGACAGCCTGCGCTCCCAGGATTGGGGGCTGTGCTGGGTACATGTAGCTCCAGGACCTCAGGGCTACCTCTTCCATCAGTCCCCAGGTCATCACATTGGCAGTGGTTACAGGAAGAAGCCATTCTGGGATGGGGGGGCTACTGCCCCAACCCGTGTGTGTGTGTGTGTGTGTGCGCGCCTGTGCACATGTGTGTAATTGAGAGGGGGTGACCTTGGGAGTGTGTGAAAGAGCAATGATGGAGGGGTGGGTGGGAGAGAGGAAGGGGGAGACCAGTGTGCGTGGGCCCCACAGGGAGCCGGCAGCTGCCTGACCCTGGGCCCCTGTCTCTGCCCATAGTGCCTGACTGTGGATGATGCGCTGGCCCTGGGCAGGCCTGAGAAGCCAGGGCTCCCCGGGGGGCCAGTCCTAGAGCACAGGCACATCGCCCGCTTCAGTGCTGCTGTCGCCCTCTACCTCAGTGACCCCAAGGGCACATGTGCAGATGTCCAGGCTGGACGCTGGGCCACCCGTGCTGACCATCTCTTGGCCTTGTTGAAGGGCCCCAAGGCCCTGGCCCCAGGCCTGGGCAGGCTGCTGCAAAGGATTCAGGCCCAGACTTCTGGCTGGCCCGCTGCAGAGAAGGTGAGGGCCTGGGAGGTGGGTCAGAGGGAGTAGTGAGGAGGATCTAAGGGGACCCACAGAGAAAGGAGACTGCTTTGGGGCTTGGGCCTGGCTGCAGTGGGCAGAACATCCCACACACCTTCCTGGACACCTGAACACTTAGGGGGAGTTTGGGGACCTACTTGGGAGGCTGGGTGAGGCTGTGGGATCACAAATGGATGTCTGCTACCGCTCAGGGCAGGGACTTGAGGAGCCCGGGGGGTGGGGGGGTGGAGCTGAGAAGAATCCTGGGCCCTTAGGGAGGGAGCTCAGGGAGGGGTCAGGCCCAGCCCAGGTCGTAGGCTGGCAGGAATAGGTGGTGGTGCTCTGACAAGGCTGGTCTGGGGTCACGTTGGGGCAGATCTTGGGGTCAGTGGCATGCAGGGGGCACTAGGGTTGATGGCAGAGCTGGAGGCCAGGAAGGCCACCCTGCAGGCGAGTCTCAGCCCTGACTCTCCCCCGCCCCAGGCCTGTGTGGACCTGCCTCAGCTGCTGGAGGAGGCAGCAGGGGCAGGATCTCCCGGTGACCCTGGCCTGGTCCTGGCCACCCTGGTGGACCACGTCAGCAGTGGGGCCTGTTTCCACGCCCTGCCAAGCCCCCAGTACTTTGTAGACTTTGTGTTCCGGCAGCACAGCGGCGAGACGCCCAACATCACACTGACTGGTGAGGCTGTGGCGGGGCCGGAGGGTGGGGACTGCCCCGAGTCCCCAGCCTCCATGTCCCTGCGGAGGGCAGGCCTGGGGCCCAGGCACACCTTGTGATTCTGTCCTCCCTACCAGAGCTGGAGGCCTTGATGCAGCGCCTGGGGGTAGGCAGAGTGGCAGAGTCACACAGTGACCACAGTCATCTGGGAAAGGGCGCCAACCACCAGGGCCCTGTGCCCACTATGACCCCTAACAGCAGCTCCGACATGTGGGACACAGTGAGCAGCCCGTGCAGCATAATCCTGGGGAGAGGTGGGGCCTCACGGGTCTGCTCAGGCCCCTGACCCCCTTTCCTGCCTCCCCGCAGGTATGCCTAAGTGCCAGTGAAGTGATGGCGGTGTATGGGCTGTCTGAGCAGGATGGGGTGACTCCAGAGTTCTGGGCTCAACTGAGCCCGGCCCTGCTCCAGCAGCAGCTAAGTGGGGCCTGCAGCCCCCAGCCCAGCCCCCCCACCCAGGACCAGCTCAGCCAGGTGGAAAGTGAGTGCCTGCCTCTCCAGGAGTGTATGCTTGCTGCACCCATCGGTGCTGGTGCCACAGAGGTGGGGTCTCACGGGGAGGAGGGCTAGGGGAGGGGTGGGAAAAGCTGGGCCAGGGCTGGCAAGAGAACGGGGCGTCCGAGTGGAGGGGTCGCAGGGGAGTACGGGGGCCTAGATGGGAAGAGGATGGGGCCTGAAGGGGCAGCACAGGCAGAGGCCCGGCCTGTCCCTGACCACTTGCATCCCTGTTGAGCTCACTCCCGGGCCCCACTTGGAGCCCCTCCCCTGGGAAGCAAGAGAGGCTGTCGTCTCAGCCCGGCCGCCCCTGCCCCCTCCCCAGGGTACCTGTACGGCTCCATAGCCACGCTGCTCATCTGCCTCTGTGCCATCTTTGGCCTCCTGCTTCTGACCTGCGCCACCTACAGCGCTGCCTCCCACTATGTCATCCAGGCCTTCCTGAGCATGGCTGTGGGCGCGCTCACTGGGGACGCCATCCTCCACCTGACACCCAAGGTCAGCCCGCCGCCCCTCCCTCCCGACTGGAACTTCCCTGCGCAGGCCAACCCCGCAGTCTGGTCCCCCGGGCTAGGGGTGGGGCGTGGGGAGGCCTTAAAGCCCCCTTCTCCCCCCAGGTGCTGGGGCTGCACTCGCACAGCGGGGAGGGCCTTGGCGCACAGCCCACCTGGCGCCTTGTGGCCGTGCTGGGTGGCCTCTACACCTTCTTCCTGTTTGAGAACCTCTTCAACCTCTTACTGCCCCTGGACCCTGAGGTGAGGTGGGGGCTGGAGGTGGGGGGTGGGTGGGGCAGANTCCCCACAGGACTCCAGGGATGGGCCCTGCAGCCACAGCCACGGCGGACACAGCCACGGCGTGGCCCTGCAGCTAGCCCCCGGCGAGCTCCGGCAGCCTAAGCAGCCCCACGAAGGCTCCCGCGCAGACCTGGTGAGCTGCCCTTTCCCCAGTGTCTCCACCCGACACGGACTTTCCCCTGAAAGGACCCCTTCCTGGCCCCGCCCCCACCCCAGGGCCTCTGTCCGAGGCCTCCTCCCTCCGATGCCCATCCGGGACCCAGCCCCGCCACGCCCCTCCTCACCTCCCTGCCCAGGGCGTCAGCCACACGGACCTACTCCCTCCAGGTGGCAGAGGAGAGCCCGGAGCTGTTGAGCTTGGAGCCCCGGAAACTGAGCTCAGGTGAGCCCGGAGGGAAGCCCCAGAAGGATTAGGGGCTGCGGATTGGTGCAGAGCGCCAGCGCGGGCCGGGGGAGCAGAAGTGGGGGCGCCGAAGCGGGGGACCAGGTCAGCGCCGACCCAGGTCCACCGCACCTGCAGAGCTGAGGCTGCTGCCCTATGTGATCACGCTGGGCGACGCCTTGCACAACTTCGCCGATGGGCTAGCCGTGGGCGCCGCCTTCGCCTCCTCCTGGAAGACCGGGCTGGCCACCTCGCTGGCCGTGTTCTGCCACGAGGTGCCACACGAACTAGGTGAGAGCGCGAGGCAGGGCCTGGGAGGGGGGCCGCCGGCCAGGGGCAGGGCTCTCGGCCTAACACCCCCCACCCCACCCCAGGGGATTTCGCGGCCCTGCTGCACGCGGGGCTGTCGGTGCGCCGGGCGTTGCTGCTGAACTTGGCCTCAGCGCTGACTGCCTTCATCGGCCTCTACGTGGCGCTAGCGGTCGACGTTGGCGAGGACAGTGAGACTTGGATCCTGGCGGTGGCCACCGGCCTATTCCTCTACGTGGCGCTCTGCGACATGGTCAGGATGGAGGGCAGGAGTCGGCTGCCCTGGGGGTGAGCGAGCAGGGGCTGGGAGCTGGCCGCTGACCCCGTGCCTCCCTCCTCCTCAGCTCCCGGCCGTGCTGCACGTGCGGGATGAGCGGCCCTGGCTCCTCTTCCTGCTGCACAACATGGGCCTGCTGGGCGGCTGGACCGTCCTGCTGCTGCTGTCGCTATACGAGGACAAAATCACCCTCTGATGTCCACCCCTCTACGCTCCGGCCCTTGACGCTGGCTGCTGGCCCTGGGCTATCCCAGCTCCTTGGGCCTGCTAGCCAGTGTGGAGCCTGCAGCTGGGTCCCCAGAGAGCCCCTGCCATTTCAGTCTCCCTCCCACATGTCTCAACACCCCTATTCAATAAACATATTCTTGCCCTTGGAGCCCAGCTGCTGTCCTTGCCGTTCGCGGTGTCCCCCACCAGGAAGGCAGCCGGGAGGGGCCGGCTCCGGCGGGTCCAGGGGTCCCGGAAGGATGGACGGCGTCGGCGAGGGAGGGGTGAGAGAGGCCCGAGAGTCTTTCTGGTCACCAGGCAGGCATCTCTGCTCTGACTG
This sequence comes from Crocuta crocuta, assembly GCF_008692635.1. Taxonomy (NCBI): domain Eukaryota; kingdom Metazoa; phylum Chordata; class Mammalia; order Carnivora; family Hyaenidae; genus Crocuta; species Crocuta crocuta. The sequence continues at coordinate 484,390 of NW_027529176.1, forward strand.
GGGCTCAACTTTATTTTATAAGTGTTTGGGGGCCGGCACAAAAGTGGCATTTGCCTTAGACAATGATTTCTGATAACAAACTTCTTTGATATGTAAGAATTTCCCAGAACATAGATTTGTAGAAGACTCAGGCATAACCTTTATCAATAGTGATTGAGGTAGATGATTCAGATGCTTATCCTATGGGGAAGGAAGGTATCTTTAGCATCCAAGACAAAGTTTTTAGCATAAGAAGGGTGAAGTTACTTCTTTGTGAGCAGGGGTCAAACAGGTCTTTCAGGAAACACCTCTGCTTCCATAATCACAAAAGAAGTTCCTCAATAGGTTCCTTCACAGGGTGCAATCAGCATATTCAAGGCCAGAAAAAGTCACTCCAAATACTGATCACAAATGCCTCGGGGGGGCGGTGCTCCAAGCAGAAACAAGCGGGTGGGCTGGAATCTGTCCTTAACCATAGATTAGGCTCTTTGTCTCAGGGCCAGACTCCATTGTAACTCGTGTTCTTAGCCCCCTTTATTATTATCTAAGTCTTGGATCTGCAAGGCCCATAGGAAGAGCCTTTTGACAATCATCCACAGAGCTTTCATCTGAAGTCTCTTTGGAAAAGGCAGGGATGTGCGTTTCCTTATGAGCAATCTGTGTGGGGAATATCGGTCTGATTTGGAATATTGTGAGGCCTGGTCAATACCCGCAGGCTCATTTCCAACATGAGCCAGTAGCAGAAGGAGATCCCAGTTTTCGTTCCTCGTGGCAGGAGCTGTGCAAGCGCTGCCATTTCCTCGCTGTGACCGTCACCCAGCGAGGCCGGTGTGGCTCCCGGCACCCGGAGGGCTGTGCTAAGTAAGGGATCTCCAGGCAGCCACCCCAGTCCTGCGCCGGCAAGTGTGGAGGCCCTGCGTGGGGCGTGGACTCAGAGAAACTGGCCAGAGGCTGCAGGTAGCAGGGCCGCCCAGTCTCCAGCTAGGAATCAAACTTTTACTTCTAGCAGAAGGGCTGAAACACACAGCACTCACGTAGATGAGGGTTTATTACTACTTTGAAGCGGTCAGACCCAAGCGACAGTCCGTGGTCAGTGGGGCCCGGGCCTCCCCTGACGCTGTCACACCGTCTTCGGCACGAACGTCCATCCTCAGAGATCTATGTAGTCCTCTGAGGGTGGAGCTCAGTCCATCACAAACTAGGTGCCTTCAAACAATAGAAATTTTCTCAGTCCTGGAGGCAGAAGTCTGAAATCAAGGTGTCCATGAGCCGTGCTCCTCAACTGTTTTTTTGATGTTTATTGATTTGTTTTTGAGAGAGCACAAGTGAGCAAGTGGGGAGGGGCAGAGAGAGAGAATCCCTAGCAGGCTCTGCACTGTCAGCACAGAGCCTGACACAGGGCTCGAACTCATGACCTGAGGTGACATCAAGAATTGGATGCTCAATGGACTGAGCCCCCCCCCCCTTCTCTACTCTCTAGGGACAATCTGTGACGTGAGGCTGTCCTGGCTTCTGGCCACTCGCGGTTTGGGTCTCGTGGCAGGCATAACTCCAGTGTCTTCCTTTGTCTCATGACCTTCTCTGTTGTTATCTCTTCTCTTCTGATAAGCACACCAGTCCTACTGGGTTACCAACTTGCCTACTCCACTATGACTTCATCCAAACTAATTCCATCCGTTAATGATCCTATTTCCAAATAAAAGTCACATTTTGAAGTACAGAGGGTTAGGTTTTCAACACATCTTTTTGGGGGACCACAATTCAATCCACAACACCCCTCATGCTCCAAAATGGCGGCCAGAGCTTTAGCCCTTAAATGCACTCGCCAGGTAGCAGAAAGAAGGTAGGAGGAAAGAGCAAAAAGAGAAAGGGGTCCAGGGGACATCAGATTCAGCCTGTCGTTCACCCAATACACAGACATGAAAGCAGGAGAGTGGAAGTCAGTCTCGTGCTCTGCTCCAGGGGTCCACGTGTGCTGGAGGGAGGTGGGGGCTGCGTGCCAGTCATCTGGCAAAACGGGCAGGAAGAGCCGTATGTGAGAGCTCCGGGCCTGACGCAGGTAGACAGATGCTCCAGCCTCTCCAAGAGGTATTGATTCTCCAAGAACCTTCCCCAACACCACAAAAGAGAAGTGTGGGAATTACCACCTCCCTCCTAAAGCTGGTCTACTACGCTGAGATGGCCTCCTGGCATGGAAGGAAGGTGCAGAAAACCACTGGTTCCCAGCACAGCACTGCCCAGAGGAACATCAAGAGCACGGCCTCAACTGTCGTGCCCACGAGCCCCGGGGCCCAAGCTCTGAGTCTGAGGGAGAACACTGGCTTCAGAGGGCAAGGCCAGGGCTTGTACTGGCACTCCCCACCCCCACCCCCCGCCCCGGGCCATTCTCCAGCCCATCACAGTCCCTCCCCAGCAACTTGGAGCCCCAGGCTCTGCTGATAGGCCCCACCTTCATCTCTCATTGGGAAAGTACACCCACCAGGCGGGCTCGCCTCCGTCTTCCCACTGCCAACCTTGGGACCGCCTGGCTCCGCTGCCCACCTTCTCTCCTCTGACTGGGATGGAGCCGCATCGTATCCACCCTGCCCGGCCCAGGGCATTTTCCAATGTGCCAAGCTCCGGTCCAAGGGTTGTGTGGGCCCTGCTGTTTTCAATCATCACAGATATCCTACGATGTGGGCACCATGACTGTGGCCATCTGACGGAGATACCAAGACTTAGTGTCCTGGCTGGGGCCCCAGCTCTGTCCCTGCTGCCTCCTCCAGCACATTCTTCTACCTACTGTTTTTTTCTTACAGTTTTCTTTTAAAAGTGGGGGCGCCCAGGTGGCTCAGTCAGTTAAGCATCCGACTTCAGCTCAGGTCATGATCTCACGGTTCATGGGTTCGAGCCCCGTGTCGGAATCTGTGCTGACAGCTCAGAGCCTGGAGCCTGTTTTGGATTCTGTGTCTCCCTCTCTCTCTGACCCCCCCCCCCTCACGCTGTCTGTCTCCNTATCTGAGTGACCCCTTTGTCCACTACTCAAGGGTCAGCCTTGTTGCTGACATGAGCAAATGGGCAGATACGCATGCAACATACACCCATATTTCTATGCCATTTTCTTGGGTGTAATTATACTTTCTTTTTTAAAAAAATATTATTTTTATTTGAGAGAGAGCGCGCGCGGGCACACAAGCGGGGGGGGGGGGGCGGGGGGGGGAGGGGGAATCCCAA
>NW_027529176.1:487668-488711 GCF_008692635.1 Crocuta crocuta
GCAGAGCCTGACTAAGGGCTCGATCCCACACCTCTGGGATCAGGCCCGGAGCCGAAATCAAGTCAACCGACTGAGCTCAACCGACTGAGCCACCCAGACGCCCCTTGTTGCATTTCGTCCCAGGTCTGTACGACGGTACCCAGGGCGAGCTCCTGCCAAGCGAGGCGCGGTCTCCGTTCGCTGTGCCGGGTCCTGGCTCCAGCCTCCCACGTGGGCAAAGTGCGGGGCCCGGGGCGGGAGTAGAGGCGCGAAGCGCGAAAACCGCGGCCCTGAGGCGAGCGCTCCCGTAGCGGAGGGCGGGCGGGCGGAGCCGCAGGCCCAGGCGTCCTCGGGAGGCGGCAGGGGCGCTGCCCGTCACCTCTCCGGAAGCTTTCCCGACGCCCGGCTCCGCACTGGCGGCTCGTGCCCCGCCAGCACCAGCACCGCGCCTCGCCCACGTGTGCGTGGTGGGGGAAAGTCGCGTCTTCCTGCGGCCGAGACCCCTGCTCGGCGACCCCACCCTCGTCGGGAGGGCGGGCCCCAGCCCAGCCGGCCATGAACCGCCGCACCCCCAGCCCCATTTCTCCAGGAAGCCGAGTGTAGAGCGAGCTCGGGGTTTCGGGGCTCCGGACGCAAAGCCTCGAGGCTGCCCCGCCACCAGGAGTCGCTGTCGCACGCGCAGCCCCTCGACCGCCGCGGCACTGCGCAGGCGCGGGCGCCCGGCCCCTGNCCAGGTGGGTGGGTGCGCGTGCGGCCGGGGAGGGGGCGCCGGGCCGGGCCGGAGCGCCGCGGCGCCACTCATCCCGTCGCCTCCCCGCCCCTCGCAGCTCGGGCTCGGCGCCATGTACGCCGTGTACAAGCAGGCGCACCCGCCCACCGGCCTGGAGTTCTCCATGTACTGCAACTTCTTCAACAACAGCGAGCGCAACCTCGTAGTGGCCGGCACCTCGCAGCTCTACGTGTACCGCCTCAACCGCGACGCCGAGGTGGGTCCGGGCCGCGCTTCCCGCAGCCTCCGAGTGCTCGCTGAGCGGGGAGGGGGAGCAGCCGGAGGGGGACGGAGC
>NW_027529176.1:488719-503002 GCF_008692635.1 Crocuta crocuta
CTCCCCGCGCCGCAGGCCCCGCCTGCCCTCCGCTCCTTGCGCTTGCGCTCGGTCCTTCCCGCAGATTACGTGGCGCCTGCTGTGCGCTGCAGGTAGTGGAGGTGGACAAAACCTACAAAAACTCGAGGCGGCAGAGGCTGCGCGCGAAGTAGCAGCGCGCCTGTAGACAGGCTTGTGGCTTGTAGATTGGAGCTGGAGCAGCTGAGGTGCAGGAGGGGACGAGGGAGACCGGAGGACCGTTGTCGGAGGAAGAACATTCGTGGCGGAAGGAACAAGGCTGGGTCGCGTGTGGGGACAGACCGCTGACAGGCGTTTTTCTCGAGTGTGATGGATCCATCCATAGAGGAAACACGGGGTGCTCTGGTTGCCCAAGCGGGGAGAGCTGGTCCAGGAAAGCTTCTTGCCGGAGTTGGTTTCTTACCTGTTCTCAAGGGGGAGTGGGTGAGACTTCGCCAGGCACAGGGATGAGGGATGGAGGATGTTCCGGGCAGGANACTGTTGAGGGGGGAGGGGGCATGCAGGGTTGGACTGGGGTGTAGAGCGGAGGTGGGGTGGGGGGAAGAAGGCACACTGTGGTCGGGATCGCTGTCCACAGAGCAGGGAGGAATCACCAAAGGGCTTTGAGTAGGGGCTGATGCAGCTTGCAGGTGGAGTCAGGGCCAGACAGAAGGAGGCTGACCTTCCTGGGCCACGTGTTTGTTTTTGCATTAAGCATGTAGACTAGTAAGAGGACCTGGCTGGTTCAGTCCGAAGAGCATGTGACTCTTGATCTTTGGGGTCATGAGTTTGCGCCCCATTTTCTATGTAGAGATTACTAAAAGTGATTGGATGAATCTGTCAGTCTCCATTTTGTATGAGAGAATCTTGGCTGTAATTACTAAACTGAGACTTTTCACTCCTTTCGAAACAGATTGGAAACAAGGTTTCACAGCCCACTGGAATTCGCTGTGCCTTTCCAGCAGATGGTTATTAGGCTCTGGGCAATGCGAGGAGCAGTACGGGGGCGTGGGGGGGAGGGCTTGCCTTTGCCGTGCTGCTGTTCCAGCGGGTGACACCACACACAGCCTGTAATACTGTGGGCTAGAGGGTTTTTTTGTTTATTTTTAAAAAAAAAATTTTAATGTTTTATTTATTTCTGAGAGAGAGGGAGACAGCATGAGCAGGGGAGGGTCAGAGAGAGAGGGAGACACAGAATCTGAAACAGGCTCCAGGCTCTGAGCTAGCTGTCAGCATAGAGCCCAACATGGGGCTCGAACCCATGAACCGTGAGATCATGACCTGAGCCAAAGTTGGACACTTAATCAGCTGAGCCACCCAGGCGCCCCTTTTTTTGTTTATTTTTTAAAGAGAGAGAGAGAGCAGGCACGTGCATACATGAGTGGGAGGGGCAGAGAGAGAGGGAGACACAGAATCTGAAGCAGGCTCCAGGCTCCGAGCTGCCAGCACAAAGCCTGACACAGGGCTCAAACCCACAGACTGTGAGATCATGACCTGAGCCGAAGTCGGACGCTTAAACGACTGAGCCACCCAGGCGCCCCTAGAGTTTAAAGCGCTGTGGAAACCAGCAGAGCAGGGGAGGGGAGTAGGGAGCCAGGTGAGGTGTTAAATTTTGCCTCCTTGCAAGGTTGAGACTTGAGCAGGCAAGGAGGAGGTGCTGGAGTGAGCCTCGTGGGTGTCAGGTGAAGGTTCCAGGCAGGTGAAGGCCTTAGGGCAGTTCACGAACCAGCCAAGAGATGGGGCGCCGGGGTGGCACAGCTGTTTGAGCATCTGACTCTGGATTTCAGCTCAGGTCATGATCTCCCAGTTTGTGAGTTCAAGCCCCGCATCGGGCTCTACGCTGGCAGTGTGGAGCCTGCTTGGGATTCTCTCTCTCTCTCTTTTTCTCTCTCTCTCTGCCCCTCCCCAGCTCTCTCTCTCAAAGTAAATAAAACAACAACAACAAGAGCCAAAAGGCCCTGAGGAAGAGAGGAGTGAGTGAGGAGGGCACCTGGCTGACTCAGTCGGTGCAACAGGTGGCTCTGGATCTCAGGGTCATGGGTTCGAGTCCCACAGTGGCTGCAGAGATCACTTACCCCCCCGCCCCCCAAAAAAGGAGGGAGGAGAAGGCAGTGGGTCAGAGAGGTGATGAGGTAGGGGCCAGGTATCAGTATGTTGACCTCTTGGGCCACTGTAGGGATTGACTGCTACCTTGGAGGTGAGGTTAAGGAGTGACTTGACCTGTGTTCTGCAAGAGTCCCTGTGGCTGCCGTGTTGAAGAGTCTGTAGGGAGGTGGGGGAGGGGGCTGCAGGGAGACCGGTCAGGAGTGTCAGGCAGTGGGCTGGTGGAAAGCAGTCAGGTTCAGGATGGACAGGATGTGGGACGTGAAGGGGTGAGGCGGCAAGGGCAATGCTAAGGTTTTGCCGGGGTGCAGTTTTGGTCTGAGCACCAGGAGGGTGGAGTCGCTGTGACCTGACTTGGGGAAAGGGACATAGGAGCCCCTCCCTGGATGTCGTCTTACTTGTTGCTGCAAAGCAAGGAAGGTACCCCAAGACATAGAAACTTGAAACAGCAGACGGTATCCCCAGTTTCTGAGGATCAGGGAGCCAGGAGTGGCTTGGCTGGTGGCCCCCGCACAGTCTCCCTTTGCAGCTGGACGTTGACCAGGGCTGCCGTCCCCCAAAGGCTCTACCGGGCTCGGAGTTTGTGCGTCTTACTCCTGCGGCTCTTGGTAAGAGGCCTCTTTTCATCAGGGCGGCCTCCCCAGGACGAAGGCTGAGAGGGGACAGCTCACCAAGACGAAAGCACAGTGTCTTCCTGACCTAATCTGTACGTGATACGCTGTCACTTCCGTCATGGTAGGAAGGGCTGCGCAGGGCAGGGACTCAGGGGCTGGGGCTGTGCGGGCTCCCTTGGGCTCCGGCCGCTGCACGTGTATCGAGGTGCTGACGACCCAGCCCACTGCCAGGTTTCGGAGAGTTAGAGCAGCAGCCGTGTTGAGGAGCAGGTTGGGGCCTGGGGCTGAAGTTGGGCCCTTTAGACCCTCAGGCTGATTGGGGTCACCCCAAAGATTGCCATCTGGGCCCTGAGGTGCCCCAGCATTGAGCGGTTGGGAAGAAGAGAAGAGGCCGAGGAAGAGTTGGAAGAGGAGGTGTAGCCAGGGGGGAGGGAGGAGAGCCCAAGCCCAGGAGAGGCGGCAAACTGGGGACCTGGGTCTTGTGCTGCTGAGCCTCAGGTGAGGCCCAAGATCTGGAGCACCTGGTGACTCNGCTGACACCCGCGGAGGTTGGGCTCCTCAGAGCTGCAGGAATTCCTGACCGCACGCAGCTGCGAAGCCCGGCGGCGGGTCCTGCTCTTTGGCCTGTTGTAGGCGAATTTGCCAACTCTTGAGTCACAGAAAAAGCNGCAGCTGGAGAGGGCCCCGAAGGTGGGCGAGAGGCTCGGGATCGGTCCGGTTACTGCTGTGGAACAGATCGCAGTCTGGTGCCACCGTCGCCTACGTCTGTGAGTCCCGTGGGGCACCTGGCCTGTGCCCTGTGAGGTCTGGGCTTCGACTGGGTGACCTGCAGGGTTGGGGGCAAGCCGGGTATGTCTCTGTCTCTCTCCCCCACTCTCCCCACGCAGCCAGCTCGGTTCTCGTGGCAGCATGGTGGCCTCCAGGTAGTCGGGCCTCTTACTCAGGGCTCTGCAGACTAAGGACAAAGCCGCCCGTTGTCACAAGGGCCAGGCCCTGGGGACCTGGCCCCCCTTCCACACAGCCTCTTGTTCAGAGCTGCCTCAGGCCAGATTCGGGGGGGGGGGCGATGGGGTCCCCCTGGAGGCTGTCTTCAGTCTGCCCCATGGAACCTGGTGAACAGCTGGTGACAGGAGTGGGGAAGTCACAGAGCACAAAGCAGGTGGGGACGTGTGTGGGCCGGGCAGCGTGGCTGGGGCCTCAGCCCTTTGAGTGAGCTGGAAAGCAAGGGCGGTTCTGCCAGAGGTGGGGGTGCCGTTTCGCAGAGCAGAGAAGCTGCGTGGGGGAGAGGGGGTGAGCGCATGGCCTGGCGCAGCTGCAGGGGTGCAGGAAAGCCCTGCGACCTTTGGGAAGGAAAATACATTGTAGTTTATTGAAATTAACGGAAGCCCCAACTAAATAGAAAATATATCACGGTTATGGATGGAGAGTCTCGGTATTGTAGAGATGGTCAACTTTTCTCAGGTTAATCCGTAAATTCAGTGTCTTTCAAAGGTGCAGTAGGTTTCTCATTAGATTTAATAATCTGATTCTCAAATTTACATGAAGAGCCAAAAATGAAGACTATCTAAGATAATTTTTAGAAAATTTTTGAAGGGGCGCCTGGGTGATTCAGTCGGTTAATTACCCGACTTCAGCTCAGGTCATGATCTCGCGGTTCGTGGGTTCGAGCCCCGCGTCGGGCTCTGTGCTGACTGCCGGCTCAGAGCCTGGAGCCTGTTTCAGAGTCTGTGTCTCCCTCTCTCTCTGACCCTCCCCTGCTCACACTGTCTCTCTGTCTCTCTCTCTCTCTCAGAAATAAATAAAACATTTAAAATTTTTGAAAAAAAATAATAAAAAATTTTTGAAGTTTATTTATTTATTTGAGGGGGAGATGAACAGGGGAAGAGGGAAAAAGAGAGAATCCCAAGCAGGCTCTGCACGAACAGCCATGTGGGGCTTGATCCCATGACTGAGGTCATGACCTGAGCTGAAACCAGGAGTTGGAGGCTTACCTGACTGAGCCCCCAAGGCGCCCCTAGGATAACTATAAAGATGAACAAGGTGGGCATTTGCCCTAAAGGACTGTCAAGAATTTTGTGTGTTGTACATGTGTTATTAGATACATGTTACGTAGAGTAATTTTTTGAGGCCCCTGGGGGGGCTCAGTCGTTAAGCCTGCAATTCCTGGTTTCAGCTCAGGTCATGGTCCCAGGGTCAAGGCCACTGTTGGTCTCGGTGCTGAGTGTGGAACCTGCCTAAGATTCTCTGCCTCTGTCCCCTCCCCCACTTGGATTTTTTTCTCTCTCTAAAAAGGAATAATGTTTTAATTTTGAACTGACCTTTTTGTGATGAAATATCCCTTCTTACCTTTTGGTTTCTAATAGTTTTTGCCTTAAAGTCTAGTTTGTCCAATAGCAGTGGACAAACTCTACAAGCTCTACGAAGTTGAGCTACCTCAACTTTCTTTCGTTGTTTTTTTTGTTTTGTTTTTTTTTGTTTAGTGTAGTGATCTCTACACCTAGGGTGGGGCTAGATGGAGATGGAGGGCTGTGTGCTCCCGTGACTGAGCCAGCCAGGGGCCCCTCTTTTTTTTTCTTTTTTTTAAGTCCTTGCATGTAATNAAAGTCGGACGCTTAAGTGACTAAGCCACCCAGGCGCCCCGAATGTAATGTCTTTTTAAAATCTGTGTCCTTACATTGAAAGTGACTCCACAGCAAATAGTGGGTGTTATCATTTGACAATTTCTGTCCCCTTATTGGGGTGTTCGGCGGATGTGTGCACCTGAGCTCGGATCATTGTCTCTGTCTCTTTGACCACGCTTTATTCTTTTTCCTGTTCTGTGCTTTGTTTTGGATTAGCGCGGTCTTTTTAAGTTATTTTGTCTTCTCTATTGACTTCTAGTAATGCATTTCGTATTATTTTCTAGTGATGTTAGCAATCGCACGAGGCCTCCTGGGTTTATTACAGTTTGGCTCAGATGAGCACTTGGGCCGCTCCTGGGAGAATACAAAATCCTTTATGCTTTAGTGCTGTTTACCTCCCTGAGCCCCTGGTTTGACCTACGTCATATCAGCCTTGAGGTCCGTTATTGTTGTTTTTTAGTCTTTCAATCTTACATCATTTCAGACTGAGAAGTTTCAAGAACAGAGATTTCCAATGTACCTTTATGCACAGTCCCAAACGGGAACATTTTGCCATATCTGCTTGCTTTCTTCTCTTTTCTCCCTAATCCTAGAGAGTAAGTAGGCAGGACGCCTCGGCGCTCCCGGAGGTCAGCATGTCCGGGGCACCCCGACAGCATGGTGGCCTGTCTCTTGCAGAGCCACGAAGCAGCCGTCTGATCACGACAGTGACACTGGTGAACGCCAGGCCTGTCACATCCAGCCACTTTGCCCTGATGACGCGCTTTGTAACAGAAGCCGTCCCTGCGTGCAGTCACGGGGCTGCTGGCTTCGATGGCCCGGCCCCCCGCCCCCCGAAGCGTCGCTGGGTCTCCCGCTGTAACGACCGCGTATCTTGCGGGAGCAGGTTTGAGGCTGTGTAAACAGGGTCTTGCTCCTCAGACTCTGACTTCCTCCTGTCAGCCCCCGGTTTTGTTCTGGCTGCAGGTGGCGCTTTTCCAGCCCCTCCCCCCTCTTCCGCGGCCTGTGGGGCTCCCAGGAGCGCCCCTCTCTCCCCTTACAGCCTCCCGGGCTCAAGTGCTCTTATTCAGCCGCTTCTAATCCTTTGTTCTGCTGGGGTTTTCAGCCTGAGGAATTTCCTTTAATAATTCCCATAGTTTTCCACTGGCCGGGAGTTTGCTCTGCTTTTGTGTATCGGCAAATGCCTTTATCTCCACTTTCTTTTCAAGGGGCATTTTCACTGGGTTTAGAATTCTGGGGTAGTTGTTCTCCTTCAGCACTTTCAAGACGTTATTCCGCTGTCTCTGCTTGTATGGTTTCTGTTGAAAATCAGCTTTTATCGGGGCACCGGGGTGGCTTAGTCAGTTAAGCGTCTGACCCTTGATCTCAGCTCAGGTCCTAATCTCAGGGTCATGGGATTGAGCCCCTGGCTGGGCTCTGTGCTGAGTGTGAAGCCTGCTTGGGATTCCTCCCTCCCCCTCTCTCCCTCCCTCTCTCCCCCCCGCAAAAAAAAAGAAAACCAGCTTTTACGAAGGTGAGGTCTCTCTGCCTCTGGCCCCTTTTAAGGTCTTTTTCTTTGTCCTTGGTTTTGTCTTTCAACTGTGATGTGCTTGGTTGTAGTTTTGTTTTCTTTCTTTTTTGGACAAGAAAGAAATGGCTCACTCCTGTGGCAGGGCATCCATTAACACGGGGCTGAAGTCTGAGTTGGGGGCGGGGCTCTGTCCAGAGAGGGGCCGGGCCGAGAAACAGCTTGTTTTCCCGACTTGCCCGTTTTCGTCCTGCGTTGCCCCCTCACCCATTGTCCTTCCTCTCTGGGCGTGGTTTTATTATTATTATTATTATTTAACTTTTTCTTTCTTTATTTTGAGAGAGAGAGCATGAGCAGGGGACGGGCGGACAGAGGGAGAGAGAATCCCAAGCAGGCGCCACACTGCCAGTGCAGAGCCCAGCGTGGGGCTTGAATTCATGAATCAAAGAGATCATGACCTGAGCCGAGAATAAAGGTCAGACGCTTAACCAACTGAGTCACCCAGACACCCCTGGTTTTCTTTATATTTATCTTGTTTTGGGGTTTGCTGCTCTTGAGTCTGTAGATTGATGCTTTTCATCAGTTTTGGAAAATTTTTGGTCAGCATTTCTTCAGTTATTGATTCTGCCCTTCCCCTTCCTCCGTGGGTGCAGTGGTATGTGAGACCATTTGACTAGGTCCATATGTGTCCTGAAATTCTTCAAGATTTTCACTGTTTTGCGTGCGTGTGGCATTACAGCTGGTCTGTGGGCATTGACCAAACACCTGGCAGGTGTCCTGGGCTAGTCCTGGTCACAGGCGACTGGGACGCTTCACTCCAGTGGGACCTTGTTGAAGGGTTGTTGTGGATGACCCTTACTTGGTTAAAGACGTTGTATTCTTGGGGCACTAAGAGTTTTACCACGCGTGGGTCTACAGTTCTCTCGTGTGCTTTTTTATAACTATCGACACAATATGTGATTTTTTTCTCCTTGATTTGGATAATGTGGGTATTCTTGTGCTGAACTAACTGCATTCTGAGAGGGATTCGGTTTGGTTGTGCTGGGGAACCCTGTTCACACATTGGTGGGCACCATGGGGAGTTCGGTACAACTTCCTGTCCCACCTGCCCGTGCACAGTTGGTATCGGGTGCCTATACCTCCTGAGGCGCCATCAGCCTGGGACTGTGGGGTTTTGGGGGTTCATTTTGGTTTGTTTCTGAAATTTGTTGTCATTTCTGAACCATTGGTGGAATTTCCTGGTGAAGTCCTCTGGGTCTGGAGGTTTCTTTGTTGTTGTGATATAGGTATTAGATGTATAAAATGCTATTTATTTTCTTTTTATTTGGGGGGCAGGGAGGAGGAGGAGCAGAGAGAGAGAGGGGAACAGAGGATTCAAAGCAGGCTCCATACTGTCAGCACAGAGCCCGACACGGGGCTCGAATTCGTGAACTGTGAGATCATGACCTCAGCCAGAGTTGGATACTTAACTGACTGAGCCACCCAAGTGCCCCTCTTTTCTTTTCTTTAAGAAGGCTCCATGCCCAGCGTGGGGCTTGAACTCACCACCCTGAGATCAAGAGTCAACGTGCTTTCCTGACTGAGCCAGCCAGGCACCACCTAAAATGCCTTTTATTCTTCTTTCCTTCGTTTCTTTTCTTTCTTTCCTTCTTCTTTTTTTTTTCCAAAATGTTTTAATGTTTTATTTATTTCTGAGAGAGACAGTCTGAGCCGGGGAGGGTCAGAGAGAGAGGAAAATGCAGAATCTGAAGCAGGCTCCAGGCTCTGAGCTGTCAGCACAGAGCCCGACGCGGGGCTCAAACCCATGAACCGTGAGATCATGACCTGAGCCGAAGTCGGACGCTTAACTGACTGAGCCACCCAGGCGCCCCTAAAATGCTTTTTCTATAATGAGTTAATTAATGGCTTTTTTCAAGCAGCTCTTTTCAGGATGTTTTCCCAATAGCACAAGTATTTCTTAAAAATGATCTTGTTTTTCATTATTAAAACTTCTACTTTCCTTTGAAGTGATGACTTACAAGCCTATTTGTCAGTTTATTGTAACTACTAACAAAGAACAACAGAGAACAGTGTCTTATTGTCATGAAAACGTAACGAAGCTTGGAGCCCTTGGTTTTCTGTAAGAGACAAACATGCCCCCGCGTGGTCGTGCGCCAGCCCCTCCCCATGGTGCAGAGGACGCTGCACTGCTGTGGTTTCATTACCCGAGGTTACGGACGCTCTGCAGTCTGGATAACACAGTTCGGACGGCCTCCGCCCTGGGGAGGCCCTGGCAGGCGGTGGGTCAGGGCAAGGCCGTGGCCCTCTGTGGCAGCACGCCCGGCGCGGGCTCTGCGGGCACCCCACATCAGGGGAGCCAGCACCCCCACACAGGGAGCCTGTGATTGGCAGCTGGTGGCAGCTCTCAGGTCAGGCTGGACGTCTGTCTTGTAGAGTGATGCCTGTGCTGTGGCTGGGCCCAGGGATGAGTGGGGGGTGGGTGGGGGGTGGAGCATGGCCGGGCAGGTTTGAGGGTGCGCAGAGGGAGCTGCCATCCAGCCTTTGACCCCGAGCACTGCCAGCATCGGAGTGAGTGTGCTGTTGGGGAAGCTGTGACGGGGGCTTCCTGCGAAGCCCCGTGGCCCAGCTGGGGACCCCGGGTATGAGCACAGGTCTGTGCACGGTGGGTTGGGGCGTGCACGGCCGTCTCCAGAATGCCTGGGAGCGTGGTCCCCGCCACGAGGTGGGAGCCCGGACGTCTGGCTGCAGCAGTGTGGCTTCACTGCCCACTCTCCTCTTCCCTCTCCCAGGCACCAGCCAAGAATGACAGGAGCACAGGTGAGCACAGGGGAGGCCCCAGAGCTGGGGCTGTGGGTGCTGGGTGGGGCCCCAGCCCTGTACCCACCGGCCTCTCCCCTAGAGGGGAAGGCCCACCGGGAGCACCGGGAGAAGCTGGAGCTGGTGGCCTCCTTTTCCTTCTTCGGCAACGTCATGTCTATGGCCAGCGTGCAGCTGGCGGGTGCCAAGCGGGATGCCCTGCTCCTGAGTTTTAAGGACGCCAAGGTAGGTGATGGGCTTGGAGGTGGGAGTGGGTGTGGGAGGCGTGCGGGGGAGTGCGGGGCTTCAGCTCTGCCCTGCCCCGCAGCTGTCGGTGGTGGAGTACGACCCAGGCACCCACGATCTGAAGACCCTGTCTCTACACTACTTTGAGGAGCCTGAGCTACGGGTAGGCCCGGGCCACGTCCCCAGCCCTCCCTGTCCCAGCCCGTTGCCCCCTGCCCCCCTCACGCCTCCTCTCCCCAGGCCTGCCTGACGGCGCCCTCTGTCCCCAGGACGGGTTCGTGCAGAACGTGCATACGCCGCGGGTGCGGGTGGACCCTGACGGGCGCTGCGCGGCCATGCTCATCTACGGCACGCGCCTGGTGGTGCTGCCCTTCCGCAGGGAGAGCCTGGCCGAGGAGCACGAGGGGCTCATGGGGGAGGGGTGAGTGCCGCGGCAGGGGAGGGGCTGCCCAACCCGAGCTCGCTCTCCTCCACGCACTAAAGCCGGCCGCCCCCAGGCAGAGGTCCAGCTTCCTGCCCAGCTACATCATCGACGTGCGTGGCTTGGACGAGAAGCTCCTCAACATCGTGGACCTGCAGTTCCTGCACGGCTACTATGAGCCCACCCTGCTCATCCTGTTCGAGCCCAACCAGACCTGGCCCGGGTGAGGCCCCTCTGCCGTGGCCGCAGCTGCCGAGGCCTGGGGTGGGTCTCATTCGGGACGGGGACCAGGCCGCCAGCCCTTGGGATGCTGTGACCGGCCCCCTGGCTGCCGTGTCTCTGTGTCCCCAGGCGGGTGGCTGTGCGGCAGGACACATGCTCCATTGTGGCCATTTCGCTGAACATCACACAGAAGGTCCACCCGGTCATCTGGTCCCTCACCAGCCTTCCCTTTGACTGCACGCAGGCCCTCGCTGTGCCCAAGCCCATAGGTGAGCCCCTAGCTGTGTGGGCAGGGGGGTGGCGTGGAGGGCGCTGAGCCCCGCTCACCAGCTCGCCCATCTCCAGGTGGGGTGGTGGTCTTTGCTGTCAACTCGTTGCTGTACCTGAACCAGAGCGTCCCCCCGTACGGCGTGGCTCTCAACGGCCTCACCACGGGCACCACCGCCTTTCCCCTCCGTGAGTGTGGGCAGGGGCAGGGCTGAAGGGCAGGGATGGCCGGGGGGCTGCGGAGCCTGCCTAACTGTGCCCTGCACCCCTGCACAGGCACCCAGGAGGGCGTGCGGATCACCCTCGACTGCGCCCAGGCAGCCTTCATCTCCTATGACAAGATGGTCATCTCCCTCAAGGGCGGTGAGATGTGAGTCTCCCTCCCTTCCCTGAGCCCCGTGCCCTCCACGCTCCCCCACAGCCCTGCGCCCAGCTCCGCGCTCCCTCTCCTGCCAGCTACGTGCTGACCCTCATCACGGACGGCATGCGCAGCGTCCGCGCCTTCCACTTCGACAAGGCCGCCGCCAGCGTCCTCACCACCAGCGTGAGTTGGGACTGGGTGGGTGGGAGGCGGCCCTGGGTCTGGGCCTGGTTTCGCCTGACCACCCACCGGTCTTCAGATGGTCACCATGGAGCCTGGGTACCTGTTCCTCGGCTCTCGCCTGGGCAACTCGCTCCTCCTCAAGTACACAGAGAAGCTACAGGAGCCTCCGGCCAGCGCCGTCCGGGAGGCTGCTGACAAGGTGGGTCCCCGCGGCCTGTCAGGACGCTGGCCTCCTGTGTGGGGCTAGCCTCGGGAGGCTGCTTACACTCCCCTCCTCCTCACAGGAGGAGCCTCCCTCGAAGAAGAAGCGAGTGGACTCCACGGTGGGCTGGTCGGGTGAGGACAGGGAACGGGCTGCCCGGGGCAGGCAGGGGCTAGTTGGGTTAGGCCGCCTGGCCCGACGGGGTCTCTTGTCTGCTGCAGGGGGCAAGTCAGTGCCTCAGGACGAGGTGGATGAGATTGAAGTATACGGCAGCGAGGCCCAGTCGGGCACACAGCTGGCCACCTACTCTTTTGAGGTGAGGTTGGGCACGGGGAGGTGCCCCCCATGCCGGCCGGCCGGCCTGACCTCTGCTGTGTCTGCAGGTATGTGACAGCATCCTCAACATCGGACCTTGTGCCAACGCTGCCATGGGCGAGCCTGCTTTCCTCTCCGAAGAGGTGCTTTCGGGCGAAGAGATGGGGGGCGCGGGGCTCAC
Organism: Crocuta crocuta; assembly: GCF_008692635.1. Classification (NCBI taxonomy): domain Eukaryota; kingdom Metazoa; phylum Chordata; class Mammalia; order Carnivora; family Hyaenidae; genus Crocuta; species Crocuta crocuta. The sequence continues at coordinate 500,756 of NW_027529176.1, forward strand.
ATGGTGGCGAAGCCCTGTCCTCACTCTCAGCCGCTGTGCAGTTCCAGAACAGCCCCGAGCCAGACCTGGAGATCGTGGTGTGCTCCGGCTACGGGAAGAATGGGGCGCTGTCAGTCCTACAGGTACGTGGGGGCAGGGGGTGTGGTGCCTCCTGGTGGGAGCTGGGTGGACTGACACCCCCGTCGTCCTTCTAGAAGAGCATCCGGCCCCAGGTGGTGACAACCTTTGAACTTCCTGGCTGCTACGACATGTGGACAGTCATCGCCCCTGTGCGTAAGGAGCAAGTAGGTGTATCCTAGGCTGGTGAGGAGGCCCTGAGCGGGGCGGGTGACCCGTAGCCTCCACGTGGACTCAGCCTGAGTGTGCACGTGGCTTGGGGGCCGTGGGGCCCAGCGCAGGGCTCTGCTGTGCCATTTCAGGCGCGCCGGGTGCAAGCTGGCTCTGGTTTGGCCAGGTGACTGCNGGACACCTCTAAGGGCGAGGGCGCAGAGCAGGAGCCCAGCACTCTTGAGGCAGACGACGACGGACGAAGACACGGGTTCCTTATCCTGAGCCGGGAAGACTCCACCATGGTAAGGGGCTGGGGGACCAGCGGCCCGGGGCGGGGCCCCACGGTGAGTGTGCGCCTCACTCCCCGTCGCCTGTAGATCCTGCAGACGGGCCAGGAGATCATGGAGCTGGACACTAGTGGCTTTGCTACGCAGGGCCCCACCGTCTTCGCTGGCAACATCGGGGACAACCGCTACATCGTGCAGGTGTCGCCGCTCGGCATCCGTCTGTTGGAAGGAGGTGGGCTCGGGCGGGTGGGCAGGTGGGCAAGGGTGGCCGGTGCTGACCACCCGGTGCTGACCGTCCTGTGCCCACAGTGAACCAGCTGCACTTCATCCCCGTGGACCTGGGCTCCCCCATCGTGCAGTGTGCCGTGGCTGACCCCTACGTGGTCATCATGAGTGCCGAGGGCCACGTCACCATGTTCCTGCTCAAAAGCGACTCCTACGGTGGCCGTCACCACCGCTTGGCGCTGCACAAGCCCCCGCTGCACCACGTGAGCACCTCCCCCATCACGCCCACAGCCTGCCGACGCCCCTTCCCCCGGCGCTGAGCCCGGCCCCTCTCTCTGCAGCAGTCCAAGGTGATCACGCTCTGTGTGTACCGCGACGTCAGCGGCATGTTCACCACCGAGAGCCGCCTGGGCGGGGCCCGTGACGAGCTGGGGGGCCGCAGCGGCTCCGAGGCGGAGGGCCAGGGCTCAGAAACCAGGTATGCGGGGTGGCGGGGGCACGGGCTGGGTCTGGGGTGCGCGTGGCAGGCCACGCGTGACCTGTCTGCTGGCCCCGGCCCCCAGCCCCACAGTGGACGACGAGGAGGAGATGCTGTATGGGGACTCGGGCTCCCTCTTCAGCCCCAGCAAGGAGGAGGCCCGCAGGAGCAGCCAGCCCCCTGCTGACCGGGACCCTCCGCCGTTCCGGGCCGAGCCCACGCACTGGTGCCTGCTGGTGCGGGAAAACGGAACCATGGAGGTGCGTGCCGCCGTGCACCCGAAGCGGCTTGCTGTCCCCTGCTTCCTGCCGCCGCTAATCCCACTCCCCGCACAGATCTACCAGCTCCCTGACTGGCGGCTAGTGTTCCTGGTGAAGAACTTTCCCGTGGGCCAGCGCGTCCTGGTGGACAGCTCCTTTGGTCAGCCCACCACGCAGGGTGAGGCCCGAAAGGAGGAGGCCACACGCCAGGGGGAGCTGCCCCTTGTCAAGGAGGTGCTGCTGGTGGCGCTGGGGAGCCGCCAGAGCAGGCCCTACCTCCTGGTGAGTATGGGCCCCCTGAAGTGTGCTCCACCCTCCCCCGGTGACCCCGCACTGTCCCCCACCCTCCCCCGGTGACCCCGCGTTGCCACACAGGTGCATGTGGACCAGGAGCTGCTTATCTACGAGGCCTTCCCCCACGACTCCCAGCTCGGCCAGGGCAACCTCAAAGTCCGGTTCAAGAAGGTGCAGTGAGCAGGCTGGGCCGGGCGTGGGGCGCGTGTGGAGCAGGTGAGGGGAGGACCCGGTCCTCACGGTGCGCGCGCCTCCGCCCCCAGGTCCCTCACAACATCAACTTCCGGGAGAAGAAGCCAAAGCCATCCAAGAAGAAAGCGGAAGGCGGCAGCGCTGAGGAGGGGGCCGGGGCCCGTGGCCGTGTGGCCCGGTTCCGATACTTCGAGGACATTTATGGCTACTCAGGGGTAGGCAGGTGGCTTTGTGGGGAGTC
>NW_027529176.1:503096-508872 GCF_008692635.1 Crocuta crocuta
TCATGATTTCATAGTACCTGTCTTCAGGTGTTCATCTGCGGCCCCTCACCTCACTGGCTCCTGGTGACTGGCCGGGGGGCCTTGCGGCTGCACCCCATGGGCATCGATGGCCCCATCGACTCCTTTGCCCCGTTCCACAATGTCAACTGTCCCCGCGGATTCCTCTACTTCAACAGACAGGTAGGGGGACCCCAGGCTGAGGCCGCCCCACGTTGCTCTGCTCAGTTCCGTCTGACTCTCACCAGTGGTGCCTGGGCCCCAGGAATGAGGCCCTCAACAGCTCGGGACAGGGCAGGATCCTGGGTTTTATCCGGAGGGTCACAGGGTTGTTCGGACAGCGGACAGGGTCCCGGCCAAAGAGGTGCAACTTGGGGCTTAACACTGGGAGGGCTTGGAGGACAGGGCGGGTGGCAGTAGCGGCTGTAGCCCGCTAGGCACCCGTCTGCAGCTTGCCCTGCCCTTCAGGAGCTGTGTGACTCTGGGCGAGGTGCTCACCCTCTCCGAGCCTCCCATCTCATCCTCCACGATGCTAGGATGATGGTGGTGACCTGAAGGGTCACTCTGAAGGGTGACCCGGTGATGGTAACGCAGCAAGTGCTCTGTAGATACTGACACACTGAGGACCACGGGTAAAGGGGGGCTCCTGGCAGGGGTCCCTTATCTGTTTGTGCTGCCTCTGGTGTGGCCAGTGTACGGGTAAGCTTTTGCTTGCAGCCTCCAGCTTCCTCTGAGCCTGGTCCTCCCTTGTCCTGACCCAGACCAGGTCTGTGGCCAGCATCCTAGCCCCGGGTGAGCCTGGGAGAGGGGACGGGAAGCCGACGACACACAGGACAGCCAGTCTCAGCCCCCTGCACGTGCCTGCTCCAGCAGAGCTGAGGCTGTGCGGAGTCCTGGGAAGCCCGGGCCTGCGTGGCCTGCCCTCGGCGGGTGCCGGGCCTCACGGACCCTCGTACCCCGCCCCTCCAGGGTGAGCTGAGGATCAGCGTCCTGCCCGCCTACTTGTCATACGACGCCCCGTGGCCTGTCAGGAAGATCCCCCTGCGCTGCACAGCCCACTATGTGGCTTACCACGTGGAGTCTAAGGTCTGACCCTGTCCCCGTGAGGCCAGAGACCCTCTGGGCCTTGCCTCTCACCTGCCCGTGACACCCTCCACTCTCCCCCAGGTATATGCTGTTGCCACCAGCACCAACATGCCGTGCACCCGCATCCCGCGCATGACCGGCGAAGAGAAGGAGTTCGAGACTATCGAGAGAGGTGCGAGGTGCCCAGAGCGGGGCTTGCTGTTGGCACCGCCCGCCCTGACCGTCGCCCTTTGTCCTTGCAGACGACCGGTACATCCACCCGCAGCAGGAGGCCTTCTCCATCCAGCTCATCTCCCCAGTCAGCTGGGAAGCCATCCCCAATGCCAGGTGAGGCTGGGTCTGGCCGGGGACCGGGGGGCCAGCCCGTAGGCTGCGTCCTGACCCTGTCGTGCGCAGGATCGAGCTGGAGGAGTGGGAGCACGTGACCTGCATGAAAACGGTGTCCTTGCGCAGTGAGGAGACTGTGTCTGGCCTCAAGGGCTACGTGGCTGCTGGGACCTGCCTCATGCAGGGGGAGGAGGTCACGTGCCGAGGACGGGTAAGGGACGGCCGGAGGGGGTGGGCGGTGCCCGGCAGCCCCAGCACCATCCCTGCACCTCACCCGCCCTCCCTCCTTCCCCGGCAGATCCTGATCATGGATGTGATCGAGGTGGTGCCTGAGCCTGGCCAGCCCCTGACCAAAAACAAGTTCAAGGTCCTGTATGAGAAGGAGCAGAAAGGGCCAGTAACTGCCTTGTGCCACTGCAACGGCCACCTGGTGTCTGCCATCGGCCAGAAGGTGCGTCCCCTCCCGCCGCCCTCCGAATCCTGCCCGCTGCCTACCACTCGCTGCCCCCTCCTGTGTCCCCCCAGATCTTCCTGTGGAGTCTGCGGGCCAGCGAGCTGACAGGCATGGCCTTCATCGACACCCAGCTCTACATCCACCAGATGATCAGCGTCAAGAACTTCATCTTGGCCGCTGACGTCATGAAGAGCATTTCGCTGCTGCGCTACCAGGAGGAGAGCAAGACACTGAGCCTGGTGTCCCGGGTACCCGTGGGGCCTGCGCACGGTGCTGGGTGGGTGCTGTCTCAGGCCGACCTTGACGTCCCTCCCCTCCCCCTCCCCAGGACGCCAAGCCCCTGGAGGTATATAGTGTGGACTTCATGGTGGACAATGCCCAACTGGGCTTCCTGGGTGAGCACAGGGCCTGCGGGCTTCGGGGTCTCTCACACTTGGGGTGTGGCCGGGCTAACCGTGGGCACTCTGCTCCCCAGTGTCCGACCGTGACCGCAACCTCATGGTGTACATGTACCTGCCAGAAGGTGAGTGTTCCCTCTTCCCCTTTCGCGGGGCTGGGGGCTCGGGCAGGCGGTGACCTGAGCTCCCTCTGGCTTAGCCAAAGAGAGCTTCGGGGGCATGCGCCTGCTCCGCCGGGCGGACTTCCACGTGGGCGCCCACGTGAACACGTTCTGGAGGACCCCGTGCCGGGGGGCCGCCGAGGGGCCGAGCAAGAAGTCGGTCGTGTGGGAGAACAAGCACATCACGTGGTTTGGTGAGTCCCGGGGCAGGACGGGGGCGTGTGTGGCGTGGGGGGGGTCAGCCTGGCTCACACGGCGCCTCCCGCAGCCACGCTGGACGGCGGCATCGGGCTCCTGCTGCCCATGCAGGAGAAGACCTACCGGCGGCTACTAATGCTCCAGAACGCGCTGACCACCATGCTGCCCCACCACGCCGGCCTCAACCCCAGGGCCTTCNCACTTCTAGACCCTCCCTTGTGCGCCACCCCAACCCCTTTTTGTACAAAACACAAGGAAAAAAAGGTTTGATTTGAAAAGAGTTTGTGGTCATTATAGAGTCTCCCGGCCAGGTTGTGGGTGCAGCCCTGTGTTGTCCCCCGCCCCCGGGTCTTGGGGGGCACGCGGGCCTCCAGCCTTGATCTGTTGGTCGGACGCCGGGTGAGCTCTGAGGGCCTCTGGCCCAGGCCTCCCTAGGTCTCCAGGTACTGGGAGAGCTCCTGGGCCTCAGGCAGGAAGCCCAGGTGGGCCAAGAGCCGAACCAGGAGGGCAGTGAGCCGCATTGATAGGGNACATCTCCCAGATGACCTTGACGTGGCGCAGGAGGCTGGCACCGTAGACACTCTGGTACGCTGCACCTGCCAGGCGGCTCCAGCTCCTGACCGCACTGCCCAGACACGTGGTCAGCCGGGCCCCGTCCTGCCGTACCCTCCGCCCGCCCTGGGCGTGCCCGCAGCCAGCACCCACCTTTTGGCCATAAGGAAATAGCGGTCGGTGGGGGAGCCCAGGGCGGCGTTGACGGCGCGCACGGTGTTGATGTTGCGCAGCACGAGCAGCATGGGCCGCGGCAGGGCCTTGAGCACCCCCATGACGCCCTCGAAGTGCTCCCGCGCCCTGGCCTGCATGTAGGCCATCTCCTCGCGGCTCAGCACGTGTGAGCGCCACAGCTGCCCCAGGCGCACGGGCCGCTGCATGAGCATCTCAGAGAAGAGGAAGTAGTCTTGGGGTGGGGGGGGGGGGGGGCAGGGAAGCCANCCATGCTCCTGCACACCCAGCCTCACCTTGCACCCCGAGTGCAGCTGCGTGTGTCTTCATCGCCGCCTCGTCCCTCAGGATGATGGCTCGCCACAGCTGGCACAGGGCTGCCCGGTCCCTGGGGGAGCCCAGCAGTAAGGCTAGAGCACCCCGGTCAGCACCTGCCCTCTGCCCCACCCCGGCCCCCCAGCTCCCAGCTTACTTCTCATCCAGAAACTGGTAGAGCCCGTGGTCCAGCAGCACCAGCTGTGCCTTCCCATCCGGGCCTTTCCGCACCAGAACTAGGAACATAGCACATTGGCTCTTGCCCCCCTACCCCTGGCCTTCGCACCGTCACCCCCAGGGGGGCTTTTCCTACCATTGCCAGGGTGGGGGTCAGAGTGGATGAAGCCTGTGTAAAATATCTGCTCAGCAAAAGCCTCAATGAGCTTCTCTGCTATCTGGAGAGAGAACAGGACTAAGCCACCATCACCCTGTGCTTGGGATGCACACACCTCTCCCACATCCGGGTGCTGATGCCCGCGGCACTCACATCCTTTGCCGCCAGCCCCATGGTCTTGATGGCCTCCACGTCGTTGACCTTGCAGCCTTCACAGAATTCAGCTGTCAGCACACGCTGGGAGAGAGCAAGTGGCTGAGCTCAGCAGGCCCGTACGTTCCCACCCAGGGGGGGGCCCAGCCCACCTTGCTGGACGTGTCCCAGTGCACGCGGGGGACCACGACATAGTGGAAGTGCTGCAGCTCCCGTGCACAGCGCTCAGCGTTTCGGGCCTCGTTCTCGAAGTCCAGCTCCTGGGCCAGGGTGCCCTTCAGGTCCTGGGGGCCACATGGGCAGCTGGGGGTCCAGGTCAGGCACCAGCCCGCCCTCAGCGCACACATGCAGACACTGCTCCAGCCTGCCTCTGGGCAGCGGTTACCTGGAGCACCCAGCTAAAGCCGAAGCTGGGGTGCATGAGCTCGACGAGCCGGAGCAGGAGCTCCAGAGTGTGGATGTCCCCGTCAAAGCGGTCCCGCAGATCGATGTACTGCACCTGCATCAGGCAAGGCGGCAGGGAGGACCCGGGGCCGCCGCCACAGCCCCAGAGCCCGCCATGGCAGAGCGCCCCCCGCGTACCTTCACGGCCACATTCGTGCCGTCGTGCAGCTTGGCTCGGTGCACCTGTGCCAGGCTCGCGGCAGCGATGGGCTGGTAGTCAAACTCCTGGAAGAGCTTGTGGGGAAGGGCCTGGAAGTCCTCAAGGAATAGCTCGTCCACCTGGCAGGAGAGGGTTCTTGGAGCAGCGTGGGGGCCACTGCCGGAGCCCCCGGCTCCACCCCAAGAGCAGGGCTCACCTCCCGGAAGCCGCGGGTGAGGGCTCTGTCCTCCAGCACACGCAGGGTCTTGATATACTCCGGGGGCAGCAGGTGGTTGAAGGAGCACAGTCCCTGGCCCAGCTTCACGTAGAGGCCCCCGTTGCTGATGGCCCCAGCCACCAGGGCATCAGCCGCCCGCTGGTGACATGCAGACATCACCTCCAAGTACCCCGGGCTGTTCTGACCACAGGCATGGAGGGAAAATGGGGGCAGGCGGGCACCTCCTTAGTGCCCCCAACACCTCCATCTGGCCTGTCACCTTCCCTTGCCCCTCCCCCCCGTGGCCAGGACACGGGGACAAACCTCTTCCACCCCTCGCAGGACGACGTTTGCACACCACCAGTAGTCCAAGGAGATCTGGATGCCGACCCTCAGGGACCTGTGGGCACAGGCTATCCTCAGCCCTTGGCAGGCCCTGGGCCTCGGGCCCCCCGCTGACCCACCGGACCAGAGTGAGCACGTGGCAGGGGCTGCGGGATCGCAGGCAGGCGGAGGGCAGGCTCTGGTCTAGCCTCCTTGCCCTTGGACGGCACAGCCAGCAGGGCGTTCCCCATTCCTGGGCTGCACGACGGGCAGCTGCACCCACGCCAGCCCTGTCCCTGACCGTGCACCGGCGAGCGTCCAGGATGCCTGGGCACAGCTTGGGCCCTACCAGTCAGGCAGGGCTGCCTCCTCGTTCTCTTACAGCACCCGAGGCCTCGTGCGGCAGTGAGGGCAGCAAGGTGGCTGCCGTACTAGCTCCTGTGTGCAGATGTGACCTCGATCCAGGCCCCCCCCCGTAATGCTGGCCCTGCCTCTGTATTCAGCCA
>NW_027529176.1:509229-549149 GCF_008692635.1 Crocuta crocuta
TGGCACTCTCCACATGTCCCTGGACGGCTCCAGGGAGCTGTCCTGGGGGCCCCGGCCCCTCCTTATGACAGCGAGGGTACTCGCTCCCCACCCTCCAGGCTGTGGATGGGGAGCTTTGGGCCTGGAGAGGGAAAATATGAGGGCTGAGTCCAGGCATCCAGCATCACAGACTGCAGACCCTCAGACCTTCGTGAGAGGGTGTAGGGCTCCCGCTCTTCAGGGAAAAGCCTGAGAGGACTTGGGGCCACTGGTCAAGCCAAGCCTCTACCTCCCCCACCGCTCAGCCACTTCCACCACAGAAGGGTCAGAGTTAAAAGGCAGGAAGGAGGGGCGCCTGGGTGGCTCAGTTAAGTGTCCAACTTCGGCTCAGGTCATGATCTCACAGTCGGTGGGTTTGAGCCCCGGTTCGGGCTCTGCGCTGACAGCTCAGACCCTGGAGCCTGCTTCACATTCTGTCTCCCTCTCTCTGCCCCTCCCCCACTTGCTCTCTGTCGGTCTCTCAAAATAAAATAAAGACAAAAATTTAAACAAGAAAAAAAAAAGGCAGGAAGGAACAGGCTGCTAGATTCTGGATAGGTTTGCTTCCTCCCCGAGGTACATGCTGCCCCCAGCAGTCATGGTTGGGCTAGAGCAGCATCTGAGGTCAGCACGTGCCCTCTGCCTGCCGCACTGCCCTCCGCAGACCAGCCGTCCCACTCACCCCAGCCTGACACCGGAAACAAGCAGCGGTGCCTGCGAAGAAGGGAACGCATGCTTGGCAGCGCGAGCAAGGATGCAGCCTTTCTCTGAGCTCCAAAGACACAAACCAGGGAAGGGGGCTTCCCTCCTTCCTGAATAATTCAGTCCAAAAGCCAATGCAAGGTCTGCAAAGGTTGGGGGGGTGGGGATAAGTGCTTCTCTCGGGAGTGACTGATCGAATAAGCCACTAAACTAAAGACAGAAAATGCCAGGATTCTCCCAACTGGAGAAGAGAGTTACAGATCTAGAAAGGGAGAAAATGAGAATGATCTCTGGTGAAGTATCTGTGTGAAGGCAGGGTTTGATGCGTACGCCAGATACGGAAACAAGCACAGCTGAATGTGCACACGTGCATACGCCCACGTGCCCTGACACCACAAGCGCTAGTCTGGAAGGGCCTGGGAGCACACCCAGCCCAGACCACTGGGCACACCAGTGTCCGCGTCATGGTCCTTCAGACCCTTCTCCATCCCAAGGAACCAGGCTCCCTTGGAGAGCAGCAGATTCCAGGCCTGGGGAAAAAGAGGATGGGCCCATGGTGTCAACGCAAGAAAGGACAAAATGCCCCAGAAACAGGGACACGGCAAAAGGATTCAGGGGGTGGGTATTAAAAAAGAAAAAAAAAAACAAACGGAGATGTTAATGGCAAAATCTATGTTCATTGTACAGTGTTTCCAATTTCACCGTTTGAATTTTTTTACTACAAAATGTTGGAGATAAAAGGATCTACACCTGAAACTAATGTTACACTGTAGGTTAACTAATTGGAATTTAAATAAAAACTTGGAAAAAAAAAAGAATCACAAAGGCCAGGTTGAGGGGGCTCCCACCAGCCAGTCCTGGAACGCTCAGCAGCAAAAAAACCACAGTGGTGTCAACAGAGGGCAACCCACAGAATAACATAAAACGTCCACGAGCCCAGACGGACACGAATAAACGGGGCGATGCCAGCTGACGAGCGTGGAAGGACTGAATTCGGAAACCGCCGCTTGGCGACCACAGAAGAACGAGCTCCCCTAAGATGTCCTGGAAGATCCTGAGCCCATGGGCACGAGGGACGGACACTAACACAGACCGGCAACCACACGGCAGCGCTCCCGAGGACGCACTGACCCCACGCGCTTCCGTGCTGTTCCCAGCTGAATCCAGCCGTGAGCAAACATCAGACAAACCCAACCGGAGGGCCCAGCAAAATTTTCCTTCCCGAAGTAACATAAAGGTCTTTGGGGCTTTATGAGCCATTTGGCGTCCACTTGGCTCCTGTGGTGAAAGGAGCCACAGGCAACGTGGGCGCAACAGACGTGACTGTGGTTCCGAGAAGCTTTATTGATAAAACAGGCAGCAACCCTGTGTGGCCATAGTTTGCTGACCCCTGTTGTACAACATACTGGCCTGTAAGCCTCCAGCTATGTCAAGGTCATTGAGTAACGAAGAATTAACTTTATCCAGAAAGGCTTGGCCTTTGTCCCAAAATTCCAGCAGGGAGCCTCTAAAACCACGGGGTCCCGCGAGTCACAGGAGAGTCTGATTCGTGATGCGCCAGGACAGTTCATGACAACGAACAGCTCAGATCGCCAGAAAGATCAACCGTGTGATTAGAATTTGGGGGGCTCTGAACCAAGATATCAGCCTACCTGGAGGGGAGGGAGATTGGACACGGAGTTCAACCACGAGGCCAACGATTCAGTCATGCGCGTGAAATGAAACTGCACACTGAAGCTCAGGGATTAATACCCTAAAATCACAGTCACACGTCAAAACACGCACAGGAGCGGGGGTGTAACGTGTCTCTGAGGACATGGAAGCTCTGAATTTGGGGCTCTCCAGGGCCTGCCTCTGTGCTTCTCTTCCCTGGGCTTACCCTGATTTGTTATCTTTTTTGCTTTGATAACAACATAATCCAGACACCAGCACTTTCCTGAGTGCTGTCATTTGTCCTAAGGTACTATTGAAACTGACAGTCTACGGGGACCCCTGAGGACAGCCTAGGCACAAACAGGGGTCTGGGGGACCATGCTTGACCTCAAGTTTAGCCATAACAGCCAAGGAGAGGAGTGCCTGGGTGGCTCAGTCGGTTAAGCATCCAACTGTTGGTTTTGGCTCAGGTCATGATCTCGTGGTTTATGGGTTCGAGGCTCACATCGGGCTCCGCACTAACAGTGTGGAGCCTGCTTGGGATTCTCTCTCTCCCTCTGCCTCTCTCTCAAAACAAATAAATCAACCTAAAAAAAAAGCCAAGGAGACACAGGGGGAATGTTCTAGACTGTAGGAGACTGGCGCTGGGCCAGGCATGGGATCCTTGTACTAAAAAGGTTCTTGCAGGGATGCCTGAGGACACATGAACGAGTTAAGGCGTTGAGAGGCTCACAAGCATCAGCTTCCTGATTGTGCTTATGGAGAATGTCCTTGTTTAGGGGCACACTCAAGGTTTCAGGGACCATGGAGCACACTGACAACTTACTTGCAGATGTTTCAAGAAGCAAAAAGTTCTTTTGTATTATTCTTACAACTTTTCTGGACATTTGAAATTGTCTCCAAAAAAGGAAAGCCCACACATTTCTGAAAAGTTAAAATTACGTAAAGGGTGGGGTGAGAAACTACGGCCTTGACGCCAACTTCCCACCACCCCATCTGTGAGCCTTCACACGCACGTGACATGTTCTGATCTCTGCTGTCCTGCCCCAGAACAAGCCCCTGGCTCTCCCGGTGGCAGGCCGGCCCCGGCCTGCTCCTTGCCCGTGTGCCGCCCCGGGCTCCTGCATCGATGCTGCCCCTCACTCCAGAGGCCCTGTGGTCACCCTGTGCTCAGCCTGCCTCTCCTGGCAACTGCTGGGGCTTACAGCTGACGAGAAAGCTCCCCCCCTCTGCCCCCCGCTCAGCCTCAGAAAGCAAGCTGTAAAACTACATTTTCTCAGGAAGGAGGCCGAGAAGGCCGGCGCAGCAAGCCCGCGGACGGGGCACCTGACGCTGGGGAATAACGGCACAGGACAGGCAGAAGATGAGGCAAGCCCGGACCTGCTGAGTGCGCATTTCAGAACCAGGCTGCACGGGGACAGTCTCCAATAGGCCTCAGAGAAGGAAAGACAGAGCCGACTCCACGCTCTGCCCTCATCAACCTCAAGGCTGTGGAGACTGCGCAACCCTGCGGGACAGAGAAGTCACTGCCCAGAAGCTGCCCTCAAGGGCGGCTCGGTGTTTCAGGCAAACCTGACCACCTAGGGAGACCGCCATCAGTGAGCTAGGAAGTGATGGGCTTGTGTCCTCACGGCAGAAAGTGGCCAAGCATTCACGCATCCAGCCATCTATAGCCTCCATTAGCATAAACCTCAGAGAAGTTTCTGGCTAAGTGCTGAAGGCCTTAGCAGTCCTGAGCCTGCTCTTGAGAAATGACCCAGGTTTGAGAGGCCGCAGGTGCTCAGAGCCTGCAGAGCAGGACCACGCCCGCCCCTTGACCAAGGTCTCCTGTGAGCCGCTTCCTGAGCCAGCCCCACGGCGGGTTTCGGTAGACGCAGGTTTCACTCAACGCCAAGAGCTGCTTCTCAGGACTTCTTAGCTGTAGGAATTTCTGGATCTGACCAATAGCAGATGTGTCTAAGATGCTCCAACAGGAAGTCACCTTCCCTCCCTCCCTCCAAGAATCTTGCACTGGGAGAGAAGGGAGTACGAAAAGGGCCTTCAGTTTAAGGCACCTTTGATATTAATGACCAGACACTGTCCATCTCTAGTCCAGTCCAACGGGAGTAGAGGAGGGGTGACAGCCCTCCTCTCCGAGCCCCAAACCTCTCTGCATGCCAGCTTTCCTTGGGGGAGTGGGGGGTGAGGAGGAGGAGGAGGGGGAGGAAGAGGAGGCGGTGGCACCAGCGGCCCGTCTGCCCCCCAGCTGGCAGCAGCCTGAGGTAGGGAGGCACCAGCTCTCCTCCCTCCAACTGGTCAAGGCTAAACTGAAGGGCCTGCAGAGGTACGTCCAGTGTGGACGGCTCATCGGCACTCCGTCCACGTGGACCCTGCGGTGCTCAGCTGCCTCCTCCTCCGGCAGCACAAGGGGGCCCAGAAGGCAGCCTGAAAGCTCCCAGGACACCCTGCAGCCCTTCCCAGCCCGGGCTCAGGCCCCAGGCATCTCAGGCGGGACCGCGCCAGAAGAGAGGCTGCGCCACGCCCCCGGCTCCTTTTACCTGCTGAAGCGCCCAACACCGTCCAGTACAAGCCTCATCCTTCTCTTCTCCTGCGGCTCTGCTGTGAAATAGCGGACCCCAAGAAGCAGGGGTACCCCCATCACCATGGCAGACAGCACCTTCCTCCACAGGGGCCGGGGTCTCAAAGACCTGGAGGGAGACAGAGGTACATGGATCAGGTTAGTTCCAGATGCCCCCGTGGGTACTCGAGTGATTCTGGTCAACTTGGGCGCCGGGCTCTGAGAGGCCAGTGAGCACAGAAGGGGGCTCCTTGGCTACATGGGAAGCAGCTGGCAGGCAGAGCTGTGACCCTCTAGGGACCAGGGCCTCCTGCGCTGTACAGTTATAGCCACTGTCCACCTCCATGACGGCACGCTAGACGGCAAAGCATTGGACGGCAGGGCTGGACAACACGCACAGGTGATGGGTACTAAGGTGAGAGGCCAGCAGGAGCCCGGCGTCCGCCCCAGGGTCACCAAGCGGCAGCTCCACCAGCCCCGAGGCCGGGCTCCTGACATGCCCCTCACTGTTGCCCCGCCCTGCCCACGGGCCCCAAGCTTCGACCCCACCCCCGCCCCGTCTCTCGCTGCTTCCACCTCTGGTCATGGCTCCATCCACGGCGGTCCCCGCCCGCCTGCACCTGCCTGGACCGGTCACTGTCTTCTCAGAGCACACAGCTCTAGCTGCGGTCTGCTGGCCGCCGCGGGCAGGGAGTCCCGCCCCACGAGCTCTGGGGCCTGGCGGTGGGGGGTTCCGAGCCACCACACGGTAGAGCAAACGTATCTGTCTTGGGGGTGGAAGCACAGAGAAGTCCAGCCTCGGGCCCCACAAGACAGGCCTTCCCTCCCTGCCTGGCAAGAAGCACGCACCCTAGAGGGTGCCTGCGGCTGTGGGGAACTCACCACCTTGCAGGCAGGACCCTGAGGTTTCTCCTGGAGAAGGAGGCAGGGGACAGGCAGAGTTCTGTCGTGCTCCGCAGGGCAGAGTGGAAGCGGCAGAGCTGTGACTGCAGGGTGAGCAAAGGGCACGGGGTCAGCCGCGGCAAGAACACGCCCTCCAGTCTCCGGCCACCCTGGAATCCCCAGGCCTGGATCTGAGGGGCACCCGTACCTCCCTGTACCCAAAAACATGTCATGGAAGTTTGTCAGCAGAGCCGGGGTGTGTGCCTGGGGCCAGGCCCCCAGGTCTGATTCAGGCGTGCAAGGACAACCCCAGCTCCCACAAGTAAGGCCAAAGTCTAAGAATCACGGCACAGGGAACGGCTGCGCACAGTCTGCACCTGACAGGTCACGAGAAGCGCCCCGCCTCTGTACACCCCTCAGTCAGTCCTGGCCTCTGACACTCTACTGAGGCCCTGGGACCTATGGGTTACTAACTCTTTTTCTGCTGCTCAGCCCACTGACCAGCAGCTTCAGGAAGCCATCCTGAATTTCCAAAGGAAGGAATAATAATGCTTCATCACACAATCAGAAAGATGTCAGGGGGAGCCTGGGTGGCTCAGTGGGTTAAGTATCCGACTCTTGGTTTCAGCTCAGGTCATGATCTTGCGGTTCATGGGATTCTCTCTCCCCCCATCCCTCCTCTATCTGCCTCTCCCTCCCCGCCCCCTCAAAATAAATAAATAAACAAAAGGAAGGAAGGGAGAGAGGGATGGGGGGAGGAAGAGAGAGGTCAGACTCTCGGGCAGAAGACCAGAACCAGGAAAGGTCATCCTGAGAGCATGCGCCATGGCCCAGAAGGAGGGCCCGGGGGCGGGGAGGCTGAGTGGCAGTGTCCTGAGCCAGGAGTGCAGGGACTGTGCGGGGCGCCGCCTACCCCAGTGACCACAGAACCCTCATGGCTCTCCCACCCTCACGGCTTTGCTCTCCGGATCTTATTTTAATTATGATATAAGGGCTCCTCAACCACAGACCCCCCCCGCTGCAAATTCAACTTTTAGGGAAGAAAAGGCTATGCGCAGTAAGTCGTCACCCACGGCACAGACGCTGACATCAGCACCGTGAACCCCAGGCCAGATAAGGATCGACTTCCCAAACATGTTCTGGCCAAAGCACACGGCCCTGAAGACAATTTCAAGGACTGCGCAATAACACAAAAGTCAAAAGAAAAGGTCCATGACCTACTGTCCCTCGAGAACACAGTGGACGGAAAACCTCTGCTCAGCAAGGCTGCACACGGGGAGTGCCGATGCTCAAGGAAACCGCACAGAGGCGAGAGGGGCAGCCACGGGCAGGCGGGGCCAGCGGCGGGCAGAGCCCCTAGGCTTTCTGCGCAAGGGAGCAGCGCGGCAGCCCTGACGGCCCTCGGGTCGCCCCCCTACCGCCCTCCGGCTCACATGACCTGGACTGGCCGCACGCACAGCACGCACGGCTACCCTGAGGCTCACCAGAGGAGGAAGCCCAGAGAACGGGCATCTGTGACCTCAGACACCTGGTGGACGGCTGCTCTGAACCTTAGTAAGTGCCTGCAGGATGTGTGGTCCCGGCTGGGACCTGCCGCCTTGTCTCAGGCCAGGGTTGGTGACAACACGGTGCCAGAAAGGGCAAGCCCTGCCCACACCCAGACCGCACACTCCCCTCAGACGCAGTTCTGCCAAGGCTCCGTCCGGCCCCTGCCTGTTCTCTTCCAGGCCTGCAGATAGGTAGGTCTCACCTGATTGCGCGTCTCCCGCCACACACCCCATCAAACAAACCCTGTCCAGGTGACACTGGGTCCTGCGTGCAACAAATGCATACAAAGCCCAGAAATCATAGGGACCATGTGCAGGCATAAGACCCACGACCTGGCAGCAAGGGGACTTCCATGTGGACACCAGAGAGGGTCTTCCTCTGCAGAGGATGTGGCTTCAGGGAAGGCCTGAAGCCAGGAGAGCACAGGGCATTTCTGTGGAGGAGAGGTCCATGCAGACATACTGTATGCTCATTGGTGGGGCGGGGGCAGCCAAGTGCCATGGAGCCGGACAAGGCATCCCAAGGGGCCCTGGGGTTTTCCTGCAGGGAGTGGGCAATGTGCTGGGGAGCTCAGTTCACGGGGGAGGGGGGGAAGCGCTGGGTGATGGAGCCAAGTGGATCCAAGTCAAGTGTGAGGAGCGGGCAAGATGACCCAAGGCTGGTTCCTGAGAGCCTGGGAGTGTCGCAATGCCATCACACGCCAGCTGCCTGAACCTCTGGCCACTGAGAGCTGTGCTAGAAATCCAATCTTCTCTAGAAGCCCACTGAGTGAGAACTGACAACCACCACCAGCCACCAGCCACCAACATCCACTACTAGTGACCCTGAGCATACCCAACAGGTAGATCCAGGCTGTGGGACATTCTAAACAGTCTGCTCTCTCCAGAAAGTCATTAGGATCCATGAGTTGGGAACACTGGTGCAGGGCACTGCCATTTATTAATTATCTCTACTTCTATAAATATTTGCAAAGTTTTTATAACAAGAAGTTAAAAAAAAGTCACAAGAAAAAAAAAGTGGGAAGACTGTGACCGACATGACACCGTGACGCACTTCAGGGTGAAAGACGGCACCCGGAAACATTTCTGGGGTAACAAGCAAGTCAGACTCTGGACAGACATTCTGGGATTACTGTTCCCGTTTTTAGGCACAATTAAGTGAGAATGTTCTTGTCGAGGGCCTGCGTGCTGGAATGTTCAGAGACTGTATATGTCTGCAACTCACTTTCAAATGGTCGAATGACAATATAAAATTTCAAATAAAAATAGGAACAACTAGGGCATGATACTAACAACGGGTGGATCTAGGCGGCCAGTATCTGGACAATTAACTATGCAGTACCATATTGTGTCAGTGCGTCCCTGCGTTTACATGTTCTCATGATCAGAGCCACGGGCACCTGCTATGCCACTCCAAGTGCCAGCCAGGAAGATGGCACTGTTTTTCTGGGGCTTTTCATTTACTTTTTAAATGTTTATTTATTATCTTTGGGAAAGAGAGAGAGCACACGCACATGCTTGCAAGCATGGGAGGAGCAGAGAGAGGGAGACAGAGGATCTGATGTGGGGCTCAAACTCAGAAACCTTGAGAGCATGACCTGATCTCAAAGTTGGACGCTCAGCCAACTGAACACCCAGGAGCCCCTGTTTTTGTTTTTTGATTTAACTTTTTAAAATTATTCTATCTTTTCCTTTATAAGCTTTTAGTTAGTTGCAATCATTTACAAAGTTTTGTGTAGTTACACGAATGACTAAACTATGAATTCTTTACTTGAAATATAGTCACAAATACTACGGCCTCCTCCAAATGCAAATACTTTCATACACTTTCAATTCTGTTTTTTTTTTTAAATAGTTACTGAGAACCTCTTTTTTTGTTTTAATATTTTTATTTATTTCTAGGAGAGAGAGAGAGAGACAGCATGAGCAGGGGAGGGTCAGAGAGAGAGGGAGATACAGACTCCGAAACAGGCTCCAGGCTCTGAGCTGGCAGTCAGCACAGAGCCCGACGCGGGGCTCAATACACGAACCGCGAGATCATGACCTAAGCGAAAGTCGGACGCTTAACCGACTGAGCCACCCAGGCGCCCCATTTCAATTCTGTTTTTAACCTTCCTGACTTTTATACTATTGTCGTGCATTTTTTTAGTTTTTTATTTTAATTCCAGTATATTTAATGTACGACATCATATCAGTTCCGGGCGTACAATGCAGTAGTCCAGGGCTTCCACACATCACCCGGTGCTCATCACCGCCGCGCCCCTTCTTCCCATCGCCTAGTTCACCGCCCCCCTCTGGTGACCAGCAGTGTGTTCCCTGGAGTTCAGAGTCTATATTTTGGTTTATCTCTTTTTCCCCCTTTTATTTGTTTCTTAAATTCCACGTGTGAGTGAAATCATATGGTACTTGTCTTTCTCTGACTTATTTTGCTCAGCGTTATTACTCTCTAGCTCCATCCATGTTGCTAATGACCAAGATTTCATTCCTTTTTATGGTTGAGTAATATCCCAGTGTGTGTGTGTGTGTGTGTGTGTGTGTGTGTATGTGTGCATGTGCATGCGTGCGTGTGTATACACACATCTTTATCCAGTCACCAGTTGGTGGACACTACAGCTGCTTGGTGGACACTTACGATTGTGGCTATTATAAATATGCTGCAATGAACACTGGGATGCATGTGTCTCTGGGAATTAGTGTTTCTGTATTTTGGAGGGAAAATAGCTAGTAGTGCAATTACTGGATGGGAGGGTGGTTCTATTTTTAACTTTCTGAGGAGCTCTCCACACTGTGTCCCGCAGTGGCCGCACCAGTTTGCATGGCCGCCATCGGTGCACAAGGGTTCCTTTCCCCCTGCACTGAGGATGGTGGCATCTTGAAGATGAGGCAGCTAGTGCAGGGCAGGTTGCTCACTGGGGGGGACCGTGTGCCTGGGGCGTCTGGCACTGCTTGGCGACACTCTCAGTGGTCACAACCTGGGGTAAGGAGTGCTCTTGGTATTGAATGGGTGGAGGTCAGGGACAAGGTTCAACACCACCCAGTCCCCAGGACGGCCCTGCCCTAGACACTTGGGTGGAGCCAAGGCTGAGAAGGCTGACTGTGGACTGTGACTTCTGAGCCTCTAACTGGAATGCAGGCTCCAGCAAACACTAGCTGAGCAGTGTATGGGGGTAAGTTACTTCCCTCTCTATACCTCAGTTTCCCCATCTATAAAATGAGGACCACTGAACTATTAACATATAGGTCAAGTGAACTGACATTCGCAAAGCCCTNTGAGGTCACGGTGGGGTCAAGGAGCAGCCACTCTCCACAGCCTTCCTGTGCCAGGCCACCTCCTGGCCCCTGTGCCCTTACTCTCCTGCCAACAGCCTTGCCCCCACAGGCCACGCCACCTAACACAACGTACACACTTGCTAGATTAAAGTGAACTACTTATGTTAAAAGGTCATCAGCTTCTTCCTGCTTTTTCACAAGGAAAAAAAGTGTTTAGCTGAGAAAAAAAAAAAGAGACTATTTCCAACATATGTAAAACTTGGAGCTATGTTACATACAGAATACGTAGAAATGCTTTAGTTAACTGGAGAAGGGTAGGAGCAAAGTGAAAGGGCAGCAAAGTAGGGTTTGCTGAGGAATTCCAATGGGGTTCATCGGTTCAGAAGCTGCACCACTGCAGGCAAAGAAGGAAGAGCCTGAGGCTGATGGACAAGGGTTACTCTGAGAGCAGCATTCGGAAGGAAAGGGAGGGTCCAGGAGTTATTCTAGCCAATGAACTGTGGAGCAGAGCAAAAGGCCTCACGACTCAGAGGCTGAAGTAAGGGCGGGCAGGGAGTGTGGCGTGGCTGCCCCGAGGCCACGGGCAGACCCCAGCCTCGCCAGAGCCCCCGGCCCTTCCTCTGGATGCCCCCCTGAGCGCCCTACTGAGCACTGAGCAGGAGGGGCCACACTCATGCGCTTTCACAGAAGACAATGCTAAATCTGAAATATTTTTTATTACTAAATATATAGTAATAAATAATATATTAATTACTGAAGCACAAGGCCCTGGCTGCATCCCAAGCTTCTGAGAGGGCGAGGCCAGAAAGTAAGAGCCCCTGGCCATAACCCCCACTAACAGTTTTCTGTTTACCTAGAG
This sequence comes from Crocuta crocuta, assembly GCF_008692635.1. Lineage (NCBI taxonomy): Eukaryota > Metazoa > Chordata > Mammalia > Carnivora > Hyaenidae > Crocuta > Crocuta crocuta. The sequence goes on from NW_027529176.1 coordinate 520,718, forward strand.
GCCTCGCAGCAGGAGTGACTTCTCAGTCGCATTCCCATAAAAAGACCCCTCTGGTGGCCCCTGGAGAGCCCACACAGCACCAGGCCCAGGCCTTCCTCCAGGCTGCGGTTCTGCCTGGAACCCCCCTCGCCAGACCCAAATTCATCACTCCCATCTGGCATCCCCCGTCCACCTCTGTACCTGGCACACACCTCCCCGCTGTCCTTCTCACTCAGCAGGGGGACTGTTAGTGTGCAGTGTCTGTCCCCCCAACAGACTGGGCACCAGACTTCCCCATCACCTCTCTGCTCCTAGGATCTAGTGCAGTGCCTGTTGGATAGAGCAGGATCTCCATGAAGGCTTGCTGGACTGAGATGAACAGTACTAAGCAGAAAATGAACTAGTACCCTTGGATGCTAGGTGAGCAGTATGCAGAAGACCACAGTCAGGTAAGCAATGGCAGTAGCCTGGCTCTGGACAGGACTCCAAGGACGAGGCCTCATGCTGACAACTCCAGAGCCCCCTCCAGGGTCCACAGGCACATTCCGGAACCTGGCTCCTTCCAGTTTGGGACGCCCAATACTCCTCAAACTATCCCCATCACCCAAGAGACATCCCAAAGCCCCAAGAAGTTGTGTGGTTATAAATACAGGGCAGGGCAGAGTCACAGCCAGATCTCCAGGCACGGGTCCAGGGCAGTTGCCACCAGATCACATACAACCCAAACCGCACCCAGAGCTTGGGCTGCGGGCATGTGGGCAAACAGGCAGGGGGAGAGTGTGGCTCCCCAGGGTACTCCCCCACACACCAGAGCTTCTCACCGGGACGACCGCATGCCCTGGCCTGCCTGGGACAGTCCTTGCTCACACTTGTCTCAACAGCCACCACTCAGAGCCTTCCAGTTCGGATGAGCCGAACTGCGCCTCCTCTGCCCAGCCTCTCACGTCACAGCCTGCCTGCAGACGCAGCGTTCATCTGGAACTCAGCTAGCAACCTACAGAGTAGCAACAACCACAGCAGAAAGCTCTCAGTAGTGAGAATCAAATAGATATTCCAGAGTCAAAGTCAAGCCGAGTTGCCTGTTTTTCTAGCACCCTATCGATTAGACAGAGCAGATTAGCAGACGAAAGGTCACTACAGGTGACCCAGCCCTTCGCACTAGGAAGCAACTGCTGAGTCTCACCATGAGACCCTAAAACAGAAAAACTACAGGTGTTGAGACCCCGGGCAGTTTCCCGCAGGGAGGAAACCAAGGCACAGCAGTGTCCCCACAGTGTCTCCGTGCTTAGGAAGTGAGGCTGGGAAGGGGTCTCAGGGCCACAAACAGCCTGCCCTTTCCTTTTCTAAGGGCCTATGGCCTCTCTGCACCAGTCAGGACCCAGAAGCTGCATGGGCTCTGCTCTACTTAGGGGCTGTGAGCAGCCCCTAACCAGAAGCTGACGCCAGCTTGCCCGCTCCTTGGGGGGCCGGATTTGGTGACCTGAATGTGCCCACAAGCTTCATAAGCTGTAAGGTGCTGTGCCCAGGCCAACCCAGCGTCTCTCTGCCTGACTCAGACCAGTCCTGCATCGTCTCAGACCTATGACTCCTGCGCATCGCGCGGCTCCTGGCAAGGCTCAAATCGTAGCCCCAACGCATCTCCACGGCTGGCATCCCCGCAACAAGGCTAGGCTTACTAGGCGGCGCAGAGCTCCAAGATGCCCGGAACCCTCAGTCTCTTCAGCTGTACGCCATCCGGGGAAAAGCCTGCATTCCAGGGGACGCGTGGCTAGGACGCGGGTCAGTGATTAGGATGCCCGGTTTAAAAGGTGCCCATCCTAACCGCAGACACAGCACAACGGGAGGCCCGACCAAGAAAGAACTGGGGCAGCAGCGCCCGCAGGTCGGCCCGGGACCAGGCGGAAGTCTGGGACGGGGGCCGGACACGGCGCCCCGACACTCCCCAGAGTCCTCTCATCTCCTCGGAAGCAGGGGGCAGGCGTCAGCTCAGGGCCATCTGAGGCGGCTCGGTGGCCAGGGGCAGGGCTCCCAAGGGGCAGGCGGAAGGAAAGACCGGGGACTCCGGTCTGGGACTCTGGCAGAGATGAGGCTGGGGGATGAAGGGTGTCCATCAGTCCAGGGAGCCAGGACAGGCCGCCCTGGGAAAGGGGGTCTCTCCGGACAGCGGTGTTGTGTAAGACTCAGCCGCTGTCTCCGAGCAGGTCCCTGGCCCAGCACAGGCGCTTGCGGCGAGACGAGCGGGCTCTGCGGGGGGCTCGAGGTGGCACGCAGCATCCCCCCCCCACGGCCTGGGGGGCTTTTAGTCTGACGGACGGGGACTGAGATGTCGTGAAGGACGCCCCCAAGAGTCCCGGGGTCCCCAGCCGGGCAGGGGGTGGGGGTCCCGGNAGAATCCCGTTGTTCGCGTTGCCCGCAGTGTAACCAGCGCCGCGCTCCATACTCTGGCTGAAGGCGGACGGCTGCCCTCGCTGTTTTCTTCTTTTGCTTTTTTTTTTTTTTAATTTTTATTTTTTTTGCCTGCCTTGCCAGGAAGACAGGGTTCTGTCTTCACCACCGGATCCCCAGAGTCCAGGCCATGGCCTGACAGCGGAACTTGAGCCCCACCCGAGACCAGGCTTTCTGGAATGTTCCCAGTTGCACACATTCAGCCTCCTCACCTAACTCCGTAATGTCTAATGAAACAGGTCCAGGAGGCCCATATGGAAACGCGCCAGGGCGCCTCAGAAGTGACGCTAGGAGGCTGACAGTAGCAAGCGGAGCCCTGACGCGGACACAGGAAGCCTGCGCCACCTGCCCTGGGGCTGGGCGTGCCGTGGCTGAGGGACTTTCTCGTCCACTTCTGGGAAACAAGGTACAGCCAGTTACCCCTCCCCAAGCCGGCAAAGGCAAGGACTCTGTGCTGTTGCCACATGAAAGGTCCCTCGTACCGACTGGGGCTCCTGCCCAGGCCAGGCCCCTGGACTGAGTGCCCCCCCCCTCCCCGGCGGTGCTACGTGAAGTTACTTCCCCAAAACTGAGAAACTGAGACAGCTGGGCCCCGGGATCAACAGGAAAGCCTCCTCCCCAGTGACCACTCCTCCTGCTCCACCCAAACCCCCGACGCGGTCCACTCGGGCGCTGTCAGTCAGCCCCCCACCCCAGGCACATCTCCCAAATCTCCCAGCATCCCTGTGTCCCCAGGCCTTTGAGTCTACAAAACTGTTGTTTTTTAATGGAAGCATGTGTTTACTACGAAACATATCTCTCCCGCAAACATAAAATGATTTTGTATCTGATAACTGAACAATGTTCCTACAAAAGACACGTCGGGGTCCTAACCTCCGCATTTCGTGATGGGCCTTTATTTGGAAATAGGGGTGTCACGGATGTAAATGAGGTGCAGTTCTCTGGATGAGATCGCATCCCGGAGGAGGACGGGCCCTGAGTCCGGTGGCCGGTGTCTTTAGAATGGAAGAGAGGAAGAGGCCTGAGACGCAGGGAAAACCCAATGTGAAGGCAGAGTTGGAGAAAGAGCAATGTGACCATGAACCAAGGGGTGCCCAGGATCACTGGCAGCACCGGAAGCAGGGAAGGGCCTCAGAACAGGGTCTGCCTCAGCATCCAGAAAGAGCCAGCCCTGTCCACACCTTGATTTCAGGTCTCTGCCCTCCAGCACTCTTGTGGAATACATTTCTGTCATTGTAAGCCACCAAATTGGTGGTGATTTGTTTCATCATTCCTTTTTTTAAAAAAGTTTTTAATGTTTATTTATTTTTGAGAGAGAGACAGAGTGCGAACAAGGGAGGGGAAGAGAAAGAGGGAGACACAGAATCCAAAGCAGGATCCAGGCTCTGAGCTGTCAGCACAGAGCCCGAAGTGGGGCTTGAACCCACCAGCTGTGAGATCATGACTTGAGCTGAAGTCAGATGCTTAACCAACCAAGCCACCCAGGGAAACCTGTTTCATCATTCCTAAAAAATCAGTAGAGTGTGTCAAAGGTTTACTTAACTCTTAACTAATGAGAGAACAAGGAAGTGATTACAAATTCAAAAGAGAAAATTCAAAACCCACAAGTTTATGTGGAGTAAAGGATGATGAAATAAAATTTTTGTTTTTATGTATTTATTTTAAATATATATAAATTTAAATATATATATTTAAGTAATTTTCACATCCAACGGTCGAACTCATGACTCCAAGATCAAGAGTCACACACTCTACCAACTGAGCCAGCCAGGTGCCCATGTTTGTTTGTTTTTAAAATTCAGTTGTTTTTCTTTTTTTATCGTTTATTTCGGAGAGAGAGAGACAGCGTGAGCAGGGGAGGGGCAGAGAGAGAGGGACATACAGAATCAGAAACAGGGTCCAGCCTCTGAGCGGGCTGTCAGCACAGAGCCCGATGCGGGGCTTGAACCCACAAACAGTAAGATCATGACCTGAGCCGAAGTAGGACGCTTAACCGACTGAGCCACCCAGGCGCCCCAAAATTCAGTTTTATAATCTGTAAAATAAAGTGTTGATGACATTTACATTTTTTGTAATGAATTTAAATGTAGATACAGATTAGCACTTTCCACACACAAAAAAACAATTGAATTTCTGCTGAACCAAATTTATTTGCAAATCTATGAAAAGGAAATGTCTGCATTGCTACTGGTCATCTATGATTTAGAGAGCTAGAAGGTAGCTCTGCCAAGGGGATGAAAGGTAGGATCTGGTAGACTCAGAATCAAATAATCCAGAAAGATGGACTCTAACCATGTGTGGTTTTCTGTTAGAAATACCACTAATGTGGGGCGCCTGGGTGGCTCATTCAGTTCAGTGTCTGACTCTTGATCTCAGCTCAGGTCATGATCTCATGGTTTGTGAGTTAGAGCCCCACATCCCTGCTTGGGATTCTATCTCCCTCTCTCTCTGCCCCTCCCCTTCTCCTCTCTCTTTGTCTTTCAAAATAAATAAACTTAAAAAAAAGAAATACCATTAATGCATTTTGTTTATTCCAAAATTTAAATTGTTTGTTACTGTCTCCCCCCACCTTTCAATTTAAAACAATTTTCCCCCCATGGGACACATGAGTGGCTCAGTTGGTCAAGGGTCTGATTTCAGCTCCGGCCATGATCTCACAGTTATTGAGTTCGAGCCCCACAATGGACTCGCTGCTGTCAGCACAGAGCCCACATCAGATCCTATGTCCCCTTTTCTCTCTGCACATGCCCCACTTGTGCTCTCTCTCAAAACTAAATAAACATTTTTAAAAAATTAAAGAGAGAGTGCACACATCTGTGTGCATGCACATGAGTGGGGGGGGGGAGAGAAAGAGAGAGAGAGAGAGAGAGAATTCCAAGCAGGCTCTGCACTGTCAGTGAGACAGTGAGACTCTACAAACTGTGAGACTGTGAGTTCATGACCTGGGCCTAAATCAAGAGTCAGAAGCCCAACTGAGCCACCCAGGTGCCCCCAAAATAAACATTTAAAAAATAAATAAATAAGGGACACCTGGGTGGCTCAGTCAGTTAAGCATCTGACTCTTGGTTTCAGCTCAGGTCATGATATTGTGGTTCATGAGTTCAAGCCCCAAGGTGGGCTTTGCACTGATGGTGCAGAGCCTGCTTGGGATTCTCTCTCCCACTCTTTCTACTCCTCCCCTGCTTGTGTTTTCACTCTCTCTCTCAAAAATAAATAAGTAAACTTAAAAAAAATTTTTTTCAAACAAAGATCACTCTAGGCCATAAAATGAAGCTGGTCTTAGTAAGTGTGACCCAGGTATTCCTGCGGGTGCAGCAAGTGTTAAACCGTAGGTTTGCTTTGCTGGAAGTTTTCATTAGAAATCTCGGAGTGAAGTTTCAAAAGTCTATTATTCTCCCAAGGTGAGAAATACAATACCTATTAGATGGGTGAATTTCTACATTCCTGAACCCACTAGGAAGCCAACCTTCCTGACCACATGTGAGGCCCAGAATCCTAGGAGGGTTTTGAGTCCTTTTTTTTTTTTTTTTTTTTTTGGTGAGTGTGGCTAAACGTTTATAAATTTTGTTAATCTTTTCAAAGAACTAGCTCTTTTTCTCTTGATTTTTTAGTCTCTGTTCATTTATTTTTGTTCCAATGATTATTATTTTCTTCCTTGTATTGGCTTTGGCCTATGTTCTGTTTCTAGCTATTTCAGGTGTAAAGTTATGTTGTTTATTTGAGATTTTTCTTGCTTCTTGATGTAGGCCTGTATTACTATAAACTTTACTTTCCCTCTTAGATCAGTTTTGCTGCATCCCAAAGATTTGGGGCAATTGTGTGTTCATTTTTATGAGTTTTTAATTTCCTCTTTGATTTCTTAGTTGACCCATTATTGGTTAGTAGCATGTTATTTACCTTCCATGTATCTGTGCTCTTTCCGTATTTTTTCCTCCATATTTTTTCTTGTGGTTGATTTCTTGTGGTTGGAAAAGGTGTTATGATGACTTTAGTCTTTTGGAATTTTTTGAGACTTGTTTAGATGCCTAACATGTGATCTATTCTGGAGAATGTTCCATGTGCACTTGAAAAGAATGTGTATTGCAATCCCTATCAAAATAACACCAGCATTCTTTACCGAGCTGGAACAAACAATCCTGAAATTTGTATGGAACCAGAAAAGACCCCAAATAGCCAAAGCAATCCTGAAAAAGAAAACCAAAGCTGGAGGCATCATAATCCCGGATTCCAAGCTGTATTACAAAGCTGTAATCATCAAGACAGTATGGTCCTGGCACAGAAACAGACACCCCGATCAGTGGAACAGAATAGAGAACCCACAAATGGACCCACAAATGTAAGGCCAACTCATCTCTGACAAAGCAGGAAAGAATATCCAAAGGAATAAAGACAGTTACGGGGCGCCTGCATGGCTTAGTCAGTTAAGCGTCCGACTTTCGCTTAGGTCATGATCTCGCGGTTCGTGGGTTCGAGCCCCGCGTCGGGCTCTGTGCTGACTGCCAGCTCAGAGCCTGGAGCCTGTTTCAGTCTGTGACTCCCTCTCTCTCTGACCCTCCCCTGCTCACGCTGTCTCTCTCTCTCTCCTAGAAATAAATAAAAAATATTAAAAAAAATACTTTTAAAAAAATTTTAAAAAAAAGACAGTCTCTTCAGCAAGTGGTGCTGGGAAAACTGGACAGTGACATGCAGGAGAATGAGACTGGACCACTTTCTTAGACCATACACAAAAATAAGCTCAATATGGATGAAAGACTTAAACGTAAGACAGGAAGCCATCAAAATCCTAGAAGAGAAAGCAGGCAAAAATCTCTTTGACCTCAGCCACAGCAACTTCTCGCCAAACATGTCTCTGAAGGCAAGGGAAACAAAAGTAAAACTGAACTATTGGGACCTCATCAAGATAAAAAGCTTCTGCCCAGTGAAGGAAACAATCAGCAAAACTGAAAGGCAGCCGGCAGAATGGGAGGAGATATTTTCAAATGACATATCAGATAAAGGGTTAATATCCACAATCTATAAAGAACTTATCAAACTCAACACCCCCCAAAACAAACAATCCAGTGAAGAAATGGGCAAAAGACATGAATAGACACCTGTCCAAAGAAGACATCCAGATGGCCAACTGACACATGAAAAAATACTCAACCTCACTCATCATCAGAGAAATACAAATCAAAGCCACAACGAGGTACCGCCTCACGCCTGTCAGAATGGCTGACATTAACAACTCAGGCAACGACAGATGTGGGCGAGGATGCGGGGAAAGAGGACCTCTCTTGCGCTGCCGGTGGGAATGCAAACTGGTGCAGCCACTCTGGGAAACGGTGTGGAGGCTCCTCAAAAAATTAAAAATCGAACTACCCTACGACCCAGCAATTGCACTACTAGGTATAGAGCCAAGGGATATAGGTGTGCTGTTTCAAAGGAACACATGCACCCCAATGCTCATAGCAGCATGGTCGACAACAGCCAAAGTATAGAAAGAACCCAAATGTCCATCGACGGATGAATAAAGATGTGGTGTATAGATACAATGCAGTATTACTCAGCAGTCAAAGAGAATGAAATCCTGCCATCTGCAACCACCTGGATAGAACTAGAGGGTACTATGCTAAGCGAAATTAGTCAGAGAAAGACAAATATCATATGACTTCACTCATATGAGGAATTTAAGATGCAAAACAGATGAGCATAAAGGAAGGGAAGCAAAAATAATATAAAAACAGGGAAGGGGACAAAAACATAAGAGACTCTTCAATATGGAGAACAAACAGAGGGTTGCTGGAGGGGTTGTGGGAGGGAAGATGGGCTAAATGGGTGAGGGGCAGTAAGGAATCTACTCCTGAAATCATTGTTGCACTATATGCTAACTAACTTCGATGTAAATTAAAAATAAAAATTAAAAAAAGAGAAAAGAAAAAGAAAATGTGTATTCCATCCTTTTAGGATGGAATCTTCTGACTATATCTGTTAGATCCATCTGGTCGAATGTGTCTTCAAAGCCATTGTTTCCTTGTTGATTTTCTATTTGGATGAGCTGTCCATTGATGTAAGTGGGGTGTTGAAGTCCCCTACTATTATTGTATTACAATTAATTGCTTCCTTTATGTTTGTAATTAGCTGCTTTATGTTTTGGGTACTCCCATCTTGGGTGCATAAATATTTACAATTGTTATATCTTCTTGTTGGATTGTCTCTTTATGATATAGTATCCTTCTTTGTCTCTTGTTGCAGGCTTTTGGTTTTTTGTTTGTTTGTTTTTAAGTTTATTTATTTTGAGACGGTGAGAGAGAGAGAGAGCAGGAGCAGGGGAGGGGCAGAGACAGAGGGAGAGAATCCCAAGCAGGCTCTGCCCTGTCAGTGTGAAGCGCAACACAGGGCTCAATCTCACAGACTGGACCATGAGAACATGATCTCAGCCAAAATCAAGAGTCAGATGCTTAAACTGCTGAGCCACCCAGGTGCCCTGAAGGCTTTATGGGTTTTTTGTTTGTTTGTTTTTGTTTTGAAATGTTTTTTATTTCTGAGAGAGAGAGAGAGAGACAGTGTGAGCAGGGGAGGGTCAGAGAGAGAGGGAGATACAGAATGTGAAGCAGGCTCCAGGCTCTGAGCTATGAGCACAGAGCCCGACGCGGGGCTCAAACCCAAGAACCGTGAGATCATGACCTGAACCGAAGTCGGATGCTTAACCAACTGAGCCACCCAGGCGCCCCATGCAGGCTTTGTTTTAAAGTCTATTTTGTCGATATAAGTGTTGCTATCCCAGAAACTTCCACTTCCATGATAAATCCTTTTCCACCCTTCACTTTCAATCTGCAGATGTCCTTACATCTGAAATAGCTCTCTTGTAGGCAGCATAAAGATGGATCTTACCTTTTTTTTAATGTTTATTTTTGAAAGAGAAAGAGGAGAGAGAGTGAGAGCGAGAGAGAGCGAGCGAGCTGGGGAGGGGCAGAGAGAGGGGGGACGAAGGATTTGAAGTGGCCTCTGTGCTGACAGCAGAGAGCCCAACATGGGGCTCCAACCACAAGCCATGAGATCATGACCTGAGCCATATCAGACGCTTAACCAACTGAGCCACCCAGGCACCCTGGGTCTTGCCTTTTTATCCATTCTATCACCCTATGTCTTTTATTTGGAGTGTTTAGTCCATTTACATTCAAAGTAATTATTGACAGTTATGTATCTCATGCCATTTTGTTTCTTGTTTTATGGTTGTTGGGTTTTGTTTTTTGTTTGTTTGTTTTTGGTTCTCTGTTCCCTTCTTCTCTTCCTCTCTTCTCTCACATTTTGCTGGCTTTCTTTAGTGTTTGGATTCCTTCCTCTTTATTTTTTGTGTATTTACCATAGGTTTTTGAGTTGTGGTTACCACTAGGTTTGTATATAACCTCTTCTGCATATAGTCTGTAATGATGGTCGCTTAAGGTTGAACCCATTCTTTACTCATCCTCACCTCACCATGTTTTAGGTATATGGTGTCATACTTTACATCCTTTTATTTTGTGAATTCTTTGACTGACTTTTATAGATCTAGTTCATTTTGCTGTGCTTCCTACTTTTTTTTTTTTTTACTCTTACTCATCGACTTTTCTTTCCACTCAGAGTTCCTTTTAACATTTCCTGTAGGACTGGTTTAGTGGTGATGAGGTCCTTTAATTTTTGTTTGCCTGGGAAACACTTTCTCTCTTCTTCTGTTGTAAATGATACCTTGCTGGACAGAGAATTCTTACTACAAATTTTGTCTTTCAGCACTTTGAATATAGTATACCATTCCCTTCTGACCTGCAACATTTCTGCTGAAAAATCCACTGATAGCCTTATGGGGTTTCCCTTATATGTAACTTTTCTTTTCTCTTGCTGCTCTTAGTTTCTCTCTTTATCACTACTTTTTGCCATTTTAATTACTATGTGTCTTGTTGTGGACTTCCTTGGGTTGATTTTGTTGGATGCTCTCTGTACCTCCTGCATCTGGATTTCTGTTTCCTTCCACAGATTTCAGAAGTTTTCAGCTGTTATTTCTTCAAGTTAATTTTCTTTTCCCTTTTCTCCTTCTTCCCCTCCTGGGATCCCTATAATGGGGATGTTATGATATTTGATGGTGTCGCTGAGTTCCCTTAACCTACTCTCAGTTTTTATTATTCCTTTTTCCTTTTGATGTTCAGCTTGGCTCCTTTGCACCAGTCTGTCCTCCAGGTCGCTAATCTGCTATTTATTCCCTTTGGTATATTTTTATTTTCAGTACTGAGTTCTTCATCTATAGTCAGCTCTTTTTTGCTTTTCATCTGTTTGCTAAAGGTTTCACTGAGGTCTTCCACCCTTTTCTCAAGTCCAGTGAGTATCTTTATGACCATCACTTTAAATTTTCTATCAGGGATATTACTTAGCTCCATTTCATTTAAGTGTCTTGCAGTCATTTTGTTTTGTTCTTTCATTTGGGACACATTTCTCTGTCTCCTCATTTTGTCCAAACTCTCTGTGTCTGTCTCTATGTTTTAGAAAATTCAGCTACAACTCCTATTCTTGAAAGTAGTGGCCCTTATGAAGAAGTCCTACAGCGCAATGTCCCCTGTTCACCCAGAACTGGTGCTTCAGGGGCATCTTCCATGCATGTTGCATGCACCCTACTGTTGTGACTGAGCCACTTTTTTCTTCAGTCCATTCATCTGCAATGACTGTCTTTACCTGTTGTGGGCAGGGTTTGGTCCCTGTGTTGTTAGTGGGCCAGTCTGGGGCCACGTTGTGCTTCAGTCAGATGAAGCATTTGCCTGAGCTGTGGCAGCACTGAACTGCAGAGCACTTTCTCTGTGCTGTCTCCGGAGCTTTCACTGGAGTCAGACTAGGAGAGTTTTGCAGGCTGTGACTCCATAAAGTCAACCCAAGCTCCAGAGAAGTGGCCAATCATACCTGATTAGTGAGTGACACCCTCAGCATAGCAGTCTGCAAGACCTTGAGTGCATAACTGATTTTTCCAATTTTATCTTGGTAAAAAGGATAAACTACTGAACCTATGCAAATACGTATAGTGCCATGAAAGGTAAAGACACTCAGTAAGAGTCTCTGAATGTCAGGGTCAGGGAGGTGAGTCAGTGAGAATCAGATTTCATTTAAATGGAATATTGGAGCACCTGGCCTGCTCAGTTGAAAGAGATCATGAGATCATTCATCTTGGGGTTGTGAGTTCAAGCCCACGTTTAGTGTAGAGATGACTTAAATAAGTAAACTTTAAAACAAACAAACATGCAGATAAATAGAATATTACTCAGAATGAGATCTTGCCATTTGCAACAACATTGATGGACCCAGAGGTTATTATGCTAAGTAAAATAAGTCAGACAGAGAAAGACAAATACCACATGATTTTACTTATAAGTGAGATCTAAGAAGCAAATGAACAAACTAGCAAAAGACCCATAAATACAGAGAACAAGATGGCGACTGCCAGAGGGGAGGTAAGTGGGGAATGGGCAAAATGGGTGAAGGAGAGTGGGAGGTACAAGCTTCCAGTTATGGAATGAATAAATCATGGGGATGTAAAGGTACAGCACCGGGCACACAGTCAATGATATACTGTAACAGTATTATATGGTGACAGACAGTAGCTACACTTGGGGTGAGCACAGCATAACATACAGAGTTATCAAATCGCTTTGTTGTACATCTGAAATTAATGTGACATTGTGTATTCACTATACTTCAATTAAAAAAAAACAAAAACGGAGGGGTGCCTGGCTGTCTCAGTCTGAGTGTGCAACTCTTGATCTCAGGGTTGTAGATTTGAGCCCCACATTAGGCATAGAGATTACTTAAAAATAAACTAATTTATTTATTTTTAAAGTTTATTTATTTATTTTGAGAGAGACAGAGACAGCGCAAGTGGGGGAAGGGCAGAGAGGGAGACAGAGAATCCCATGCAGGCTCCCAGCTGCCACTGCAGAGCCCGATGTGGGGCCCAATCCCATGAAACCATGAGATCATGACCTGAGCTGAAACTAAGAGTTGGATGCTCAACCAACTGAGCTACCGAGGGCACCCCTAAAATCTTTGAAAACAAAGATTGCATTTCAATTTTTTTTTTGTTTTATTTATTTCTGAGAGAGAGAGAGAGACAGCACGAACAGGGGAGGGTCAGAGAGAGAGGGGGATACAGAGTCTGAAACAAGCTCTAGGCTCTGAGCTGGCAGTCAGCACAGAGCCCAACGCAGGGCTTGAACCCATGAACCGTGAGATCATGACCTGAGCCAAAGTCAGACGCTTAACCAATTGAGCCAACCAGGCACCCCAAAGATTGCATTTCAATTTACAGAGTCTACTAAGTTGATACAGTTACAAATGGCTTGAGGAGAAAGAGAAAGGGCCTCGTTAGGTACCCAGGAGGTAGAACATTAAAACAGCAGGCAAATAACTATGGTAACATTTGCCTGACTTGCACACACAGTCTTGTTAGCAATCCTTGCTCTGCTGGGTTTGGAACGAGCAACCAGCCCATGGAACTGGCTTCTTCTTTATGAGGGACTGGAAACACTGACTCAGCCCCAGAAGTGGTGTGAAAATCACCTGAATGACGTCAGCAGAAGTTGTGCCCAGAGTCCATTCTCCAAATGGTCAGTAGTTTGAAGTCTGGTTCTTTTTCTAGTTGGATTTGGGACTGTCCCTGAAGACACAGCCTCCCTCCTGTGGCTGACTGCAGAGCCTCAGGCCAAATAAAAGATGGCAGAGACTCAGCGGATGGGGTTAATTTACTACCCAACATTTTCAAATGTACGATCTGATGAGAGTTCAAAATAAGAAGAACGCAATCAATAATGAAATTTGGTTGTTTCTGTGACATGCAAAGGCAAAGAGAATAAACCAAAACTTTAAAAATGTAGCTAAAATCTCTTTAAACCTGATTAAACCGGTTTTCAGAGAAGATGGCTAATGTTACATCTGCTGTATAAATAGGGGTGCATAATTTCTACTGTGGAAAAAATTATGATATACAACAATAATTCTGAGGCCAAACATACACCAAAGCCAAAGAATATGACAAAAGCATCAATAAAGCAAGTCAGCAGGTCTGGGGCAGGGTTAAGGTACCTGTGTTTTTTATAAAATTCCATGGATGAGTCTGCTTGTCCATCCCAGGCTGAGAACCCAGGATTAGAAGATGCTAGATTCAGCTTATGGAAGTGAGAATGGGCTGCGCTAGCATTTAAATAATAACTAAAATTTTGGTGGTTAACATTGCACTCCTGTTGCCAAAGACCACGAGGCAGAGGGCTAGCGGGACTCCGGCACGTGTGGCCATGCGGCAGGCCCACTGCTTGTTTCGAAGGTGCTTCCCTGAGGCGAAAACATCATGGACAACGTGAACCTCAGCAAATCTCCAGGGACTTCCCATGGAGATTTCCCACGGAGCATGTGATTTCTAAAATGTTTATATTAACGCCATTTTACCTGTACAAATCCGACCTAGAGAAGGCTGAGCACCTCCTCTGATTGGATGCCTCTTTACAATAATGGCACATCTAACAAAGCTGATTAATTCTAGAGCCTCTCTCTTCATAAAGTAAGAGGACATGGGGCACCTCGGTGGCTCAGTCGATTGAGTGTCCAACTCTTGATGTCAGCTCAGGCCATGATCTCAGTTTGAGGGACTGAGACCTGTATTGGGTTCCAAGCTGGACGTGGACCCTGCTTGGGATTCTCTCTCTCTCTCTCTCTCTCTCTCTCTCTCATTCTCTGTCCTTCCTCTACTCTCTCTCTCTCTCTATCAAAAAAGACGGGGGAGGAAAGGTGAAAAGACAGACCTCTGGTTTCATGAGCCATTTTCTGAACTCACTAAGTTGAGAAAACTCCTTGTGAGGTTAAGGCAAGTTTGCACAGTCTCTTGCCATCAGATGACGACCGATACCCACCCCCACTGTTATTTCTGCTTGAGCCCCGACCCCCAAGGTACCTTGTTGATTGGTATCGGGAGGGACTTGTCCCCTTATTCTGGCCCTGGTATGATGATTGCACCTTGTGAAGGAACTTATTGTGGGAACTTCTTTCGATTATGGGAACAGACATCGTGTCTCCGGCAGGTCCTGTTTCCCTCCATACTTCCCTTGAGCTATGAACAGGCTAATGACCCTGACTCATAAAAGATTGACCTTTACGTGTACAATTCTGTTTTTACCGTTGCGTTAGTCCAAGAGGTTCATACTGCTCAACATGTAAATCAACTAACCAAAATGTTTCTCATGCCCTAGCTATTCAAGAAATCATAGACAAAAAACTAGACACGAAGGTAAATGCACTCGAAGAGGCTACTCTATGTATTGGAAATGAGCTAAACTCTTTAAAGGTATGGTTGGCTCTCCAGTGCCGTAAGGAATGTAACTGGACAATTAAATCTTTCCTGGAGACAAAGAGCCTAACTTAGAAGGAACAGATAAGGGCAGAATATAAGTTACTACATATCCCTTTGCTAACTGATGATGTATAGCAGTCCCTTCCCTAAGGCCTACATTCCACAAACCCCTTCCCTTACCCTGGCAGCTGTGGTGAGGATGGATACGAGCATCTACAAACCTATGACTTAATCCTAGTGTTATTACAATGTGTATGTTATCCTGTTTCTCACTAAGGACACCCTGTTATTTCCTTAGTTACTCAACCTCACTATGATTGGGGCAGTTCTGCAAAAATGCTTCTGTAAAACCTGTTTCTGTACATTTTCCAAAACATCTTATCACAGAGAACTGTCCATTGTAAACATTCCATTTTCTGATGTCATGTTAACGTTTGGCCTATAAATAAAGACACCAAATTCGACAGGACAGAGATGCCTGCCTGGTGATCAGAAAGATTCTGGGGGCTCTCTCACTGTCTTTCGCCAACACCGTCCATCCTTCAGGGACCCCCTGGACCGGCTGGAGCGGGTCTCCAGCACTCTGGGAAATCTCCTCAGTGGTTTTATATAACAGACGTCCTGGGAGAAACTGGAGCCCTCACTCACTAATGGTGGGATAAAAAAATGTGGCAGCCATGGTTGAAAACAGTCTAGCAGTTCCTCAAAGTGTTAAATATAGTCTCCATATGACCTAGCAATTCCACTTCTAGGTAAGGTGGAAACAGAAGTCCACGCAAAGGCTTGTAACTAGATGCTCACAGCAGCATTATCCATAATGGCTCAATAATGGAAACAACCCAAATGTCTGTCAATTAATAAACAGATAAATTAAATGTATCCTACCCATACATTGAAATGTTATCAGGCCACCAAGAAGAATGAAGTATGAAACACACTACATGTGGATGAGGCTTGAAAACATTGTGCAAAATGAGAGACACTAGTCATCAAAGGCCACCTAGTGTGTGAGTCCATTCAAATGGCATCCAGAACATTCAAATGGCGAGTCCACAGGGACGGGAGGTGATCAGTGGATGCCAGGGACTGGGCCTGGGGTTGTGGGCGGGGCACTGAGGCCGTACAGCTACAGGAGGCAGGTTTTTTTTCTTGGGGGGGTGATGAACGTTCTAAACATAGTTAATAGTGATAGTTACATAGCTCTGCTCACATACTAAAAACCTGTGCATCACACCCAGGTGCTCTGGGTCAAACATTTTGAGGAACTGAGGAACTATTTTCCAGTTAGTAAAGCTGACAGCTGGGGCGCCTGGGTGGCTCAGTCGAGTAAGCGTCCGACTTCGGCTCAGGTCATGATCTCACGGTTCGTGGGTTCGAGCCCCGCATCGGGCTCTGTGCTGACAGCTCAGAACCTGGAGCCTGTTTCAGATTCTGTATCTCCCTCTCTCTCTGACCCTCCCCTGCTCACGCTGTCTCTCTCTCAGAAATAAACATTATAAAAAAAAAAAAGCTGACAGCTTTTTCACCATTTGTATATTTCCTTAGGAGAAATGTCTACTCAATAGTTTGTCCGTTTTTATTTTTTAATTTTTATTTATTTTTAATTTTTATTTTTTTATTTTTTTTAATATATTTTTATTTATTTCTAGGAGAGAGAGAGAGACAGCGTGAGCAGGGGAGGGTCAGAGAGAGAGAGAGATACAGACTCTGAAATAGGCTCCAGGCTCTGAGCTGGCAGTCAGCACAGAGCCCGACGCGGGGCTCGAACCCACGAACCGTGAGATCGTGACCTAAGCGAAAGTCGGACGCTTAACCGACTAAGCCACCCAGGCGCCCCTATTTATTTTTATTTTAAAAAATGTTTATTTATTTCTGAGAGACAGAGAGGGACAGAGCATGAGTCAGAGAGGGGCAGAGAGAGAGAAAGACACAGAATCCCAAGCAGGCTCCAGGCCCTGAGCTGACCGCACAGAACCCGATGCAGGGCTCAAACCCACAAGCCGTGAGATCTGACCTGAGCCAAATCAGATGCTTAACTGACTGAGCCACCCAGGCGCCCCTAGGTTGCCCGTTTTTAAAGGGGGTTGTCTTTTTACTGCAGAGCTGAACAAGCTGTTTACGTACTGGGGATGCAGTCCCTTATCAGATGGCTTGTGACCATTATCTCCCATTCTGTGGATTGTTCTTCCCTTTCTTCGCAGTGTCCTTTAAGTGCAAACGTTTCAGGGCTGCCTGGGGAGCTCAGTTGGTTTAAGTGTTCAACTTGATTTCAGCTCAGGTCATCATCTCAGTTTGTGGGATTAAATCCTGTGTCAGGTTCTATACTATTAGCACACAGCCTGCTTGGGATTCTTCTCTCTCTGTCTCTCTGTCTCTCTCTCCCCTCCCTTCCCTTGCTCGTGCACACACACACACTTTCAAAATAAATAACACATTAAAAAAATAAAAGTACAAAAGCTTTTAATTTTAATGAAGTCCAACTTATCTACTTTCCCTTTTGTATGCTTTTAGATGGTGAAATTTTATTTCTATGTTTTCTTCCAAGAATTTCATAGTTGCAACTCTTAAATTTAGCTCTATGGTGTGAATTAATTTTTGTACATGGTGTTAGGTAGGGGCTCAATTTCACTCTTTGGCTTGTGGGCATCCAATTGTCATGGCACCTTGTCAGAAATCAAGTAACTTTAAGTGTAATGTCTCATTCTGAACTTCAGGGTCTGTTTTATTGACCTGTGTCTATTCTTACATTGGTACCAGTACTGCCCANTCTCTGTGCTCAACATGGGGCTTGAACTCATGGTCCTGAGATCAAGAGTCACATACTCCACCAGCTGATCCAGCCAGGACCCAAGTACTGCCCAGTCTTTTTTTTTTTTTTTTTTTTTTTAACTTTTTTTTTTTTTTTTTGAGGGAGNAGACTTGAAATTGGAAATGCGGAGATCATGACCTAGGTTGAAGTCAGACATTTAACCAACTGAGCCACCCAGGTGCCTCTGTTTTTATTTATTTTTGAGAGAGAGAGAGATGGAGAGAACAAGCGGGGGAGGGACAAAGACAGAAAGGGACAGAGGACCCAAGCAGACTGCGCTGACGGCAGCAAGAGTGGGGCTTGAACTCACAAACTGTGAGATCATGACCTGAGCTGGAGTTGTACATTCAACCGAGCCACCCAGACACCCCAGAAAAAGGCAGAATCTTAACTCTTACACAAATACAAAATAAACATAAAATAAACACATGTTAAAGATCTTAAGTCCTTTTAAAAAAGAAATTCAGGAAGTTATAACTACTTCAAAATCCATACAGAATAAAGAAATGTTGAAGTTAATGTATAAATAGATACAAAACTTGGCTTTTTCCACAACTGGAGGAGGGAAATCACTTGAACTTCCATGGGGACAGAATTTGTTTTCAAGTCTATGGAAAACAATTATTTATATTGCTACTAATTATCTACGAAGTTATAAAATGGATTGCAAACAAGAGACACCCACCTCATAAGTCAGGGACCTTGGGGCTGCTTTAAACAGAGCACAGCTTTCCTCATTCCACTCTGCTCATTTTTTTAAAAAAATAGGGTTCACACCCAGCATGGAGCCCTGCTGAGCCCTGAGATGAAGTGTCACAGACCTGAGCTGAGATCAAGTGTCTGACGCTTAACCAATGACGCCCCGGCACCCCTGCTCATCGTCCCGAACTTCTTCCATCCCAGACCCCGTTCCCTAAATACCTGATTCCCAGACTCCCAGTCTCTCCCCAAACCCTGCTCCAGTCTGTCCCAGAACCTCCCCAGACCCCAAGCTTCATCTCCTGTCACCCCAGTGCCTCGTCTCCACCTGCCACATCCTCAGGCCTCAGTTACTCAATGTCTTGGCCCTCGGACCCCCCACTCAACTCTCCCGTTTGCTGCAGCACCAGCTCTGATGGCAGCTCCCAGGGACTGGAAGCCAGACAGCCGCCCACCCAGCCTAGAGCCCCGCTGCTTCTGGCACATCCGGGGAGAGGGGAGGCCCAGTGATGGGCGAGCTTGGCTGACCTCTGGTGTGGTAGGTGGATGGTGACCCTTCGTTCAGAAAAACAATGTGTGATGTGATGTTCTTCATGTCGAGTCCTGGAGCCAGGTGCCATGACACTGGCAGGCCACCCGCACTCAGCACAGTGGACCCTCGAGAAAGGTGAAGCCCTCCCCCTCCCCCCGCCATGCTCCGTGTTGAGGAGGGCTCAGTGGGAGGGGGTGAGTGGCTCCGGGCTCCTGGCCCCACACTCCCCTCAGCACCAGCTCAGCCCACCCCGAGGGTCGCCAGCCACCTCACCATCTCCCTCCCCTCTCTGCACTGCAGCAAAGGCTTCTGGGGACCTTTCTTTCCCTCTCTGCATTCTTTGTTTGGCCCGGGTGTGAACACCTTCTCTTCCCTGCCCTGTGTTCTCATGCCTTCTGGAGGCTGGCATGGGAGGCCGGCTGGAGGCCTGCCTCCCCCAGAGACTAGCAAGCACCCGCCCCTGGCAGCCACACCACACTCTCAGCGGGCACCACCCACAGAATGGCTTTTTGGAGGGAACATTCGGAAGGCTCAGGGGGTGTCAGGCGGCGCCGGGCAGGAAATCTCTCCCAGTCTGCTTTCAGAACTAGCTTAGTTTTCTCACCGCCCTTGCAAAGGGGTGGAAATTTCAAGGTTGGTCGTTGCTTGTTTTTCACCAAGTTAAATGCTCATACTTTTTTGCAGACCAAAACAAACAAACAAACCAAAACACCACCAAACAAAAACCTTCCCTGGGCGCAGGCTGGGGAACTAGCCTGGGTAGTCAAGCTGAGGAAGTCCCCACCTGCCACCTGCCTGGCTCGGCTCCGGGTGTTCTGAGAGTCAGATGCCCAGGGAACTCTCCCTTGCCCGTCAGGAGAGGTCAGGGAAGCGCTCTGCCAAGGAGCGGGGGACGGGTGTCTACTAGAGGAAAAAGGCATGGGAGCTGTGACAGGGAGAGTGGCCAGAATGACGGACTCTCCCCCAGGCAAGGAAAGGCGGACCACAGCTCCGAAGGTCGGAGCTGTCCTGAATGCTTCAGGGAGGGATGAGGGAGGCTCCCACGAAGCCCTCGGCTGGGACAGACCGCAATCTGCTCCCCTTTGCTTTAACAAGCAAGAAATCGTGGGCCCACGTGACTGAGAGGTCCAAGGGTCTGGCCTCAGGTGCAACTGGATCCAGGATGTCTGGGCTCTTCCTCTCTTCACCTCTCCCCGGCTGCCTCCAGGTGCCTTTGCTCTCAGGTGCTCCCTGAATAGTCTGGGTGCTCCCATAGCTCCTGGCGTGACAGACATTCTAGGGCAGATGTCACTGTAGACCCTAACTTGCTCCACAGGCGTGATGGCACTCAGTTCGGTCACCATGGGCAGGAGGCTGGGCACCCTGACTGGACCATCCGGGTCACCCACCCAACCACAGGGTGGGGGCAGGCGGTCCCGTGATGAACACCCCACCAGAACCCCCTGGAAGGTGCAGTGGAGAGAACAAAGCCAGTGCTTGGAGTAGGGGACACCCAAGTGGCTTATGGCCTCAGGGTATGTCCACCCGACATGGGGTGGACACGACCACAGCAGCTGATTCTGGAGACCCAGGTGCTCCCACGTTCCCAGTTCCTGGTGCCACAAAAGCCTAGAAGGCCCCTCTGAATCCCATGGAGGAGAGGAAGCCCCTTAGATGATCACCCTGCGTCCCCAGTCAGGCAGGGGGCCCTGAGCAGACGCTGATGGAAGAACACGAGCACCTTACTATCCGGGTCTTGCCACACCTCCCCAGGGACCCTGCGGGGCTGAGGACAGCAAAGGCTCTACCTTTGCTCATTCCACAAAAACCAGGTGAGGCTCAACCGGACATTCTGAGCGTGGCCTCAGGTGCAGTGGCCACTCGCCCGGGAAAGGGGGCTGCATGGGGCAGGCCACACCATGGTCGGCCCTTCTCTGGTTCTGAAGAACCGAGGAGCCTGCTGCCGGTGATGGGACAGGAAACGGTGGCCCTGAAGCTCAGGCCTCGCTCTTGCCCAGGGAGTGCCCTCTGGGGACTGCCAGGCGCCAAAGGTCCTGTCTTGGCCACCGCTTCCCCTCTGGGGGCTCCTTCAAATTCCCCCCAGCCCTGAGCTTGAGAGAGCCTTTGGGCAGGGCTGTGAGCCCGAGTGGTCGGCTACCTGCTGTCCGGCTGGGGGTGCGGGCGCCCTGGCAAGCAGCCTCAAGTAGGAAGGGCGTGCGTGGCAGCTCCCTCCCCTAGTTACTTCCTACAAGGCACTAATGGGAAGGCCCTTGAAGGCTTCCAAGGGCAGTGGCTTCCTCAAATTGTCTACCTCCAGCCCGGGCCCCCAGCCCAAGGTCACCTGCCCTCTCTCCAGGAGACCATGCACGTCCCCCAGGGCCTTACTCCTTTGTGGCCCTTGGGCCTGGCACAGCCGGCACAAATGCACACGTGGGCAGGGAGGAGGCTCTTGGAAACACCTCTGACCGATGCCTGGAAGACAAGGCAGGATGGAACTGGGAGGCACCTCCACCAGCGCCAGCCCCCAAGGTGGGCAGGGGAGGGTGCTGACAGAGGATGAGGGCAGAGTGTAGGGGGAGAGGGTGTGCCGAGGCCATAGCCACCCCCCCCCCACCCCGTGTGCGTATGCTCCTCGCTCTGAGTCTCTCCTCACAACCACCAAAGGCAGCTTCCGCAGCTCACACCCCACCTGCCAGCCCCCACTCCCAAAGGTAAACAGCCACGTGAACCCCTCCCGCCGCTACCCCTTTCCTAGGCCATCAGCATCCTGGGAGGCTAGGGCTGGGCTGTGTCTGAGCTACTTGGGGGCCTGGCTACACCCGATACTTGACGCAACCCCAGACCAGAGGCTCAGTGGTTAGGGCCTGGGGTCCGTCCCTCCTTCCTGCTCAGCTGGTCCTGTTAGGGCGGGGAGGAAGAAGAGAACTTCAAAGGCCCACGTGCAGGCCAAGTCAAGGACAGGCAGCTTCTGAAGTTTAGAAAGGGCATGCGGAAACCAGAACAATCGTGGGAAGGCGCTGGGGCAGCAGGGGCAGGAGCCACTATTCCCAGCCCCCACGGTCATTCGGGTGACACCCTCGAGGCTACAGGCTCCCTGCTGTGGAAATGGGGCCCCTTGTCTGGGAGAATGAGATCTCAGTGCCACACCAGTCACATGAGACCACAGCTCGCACGTCCTGCCTCCCCTGGGGAGCTGCGTCCTCTGTGGGTCTCGGCTTCTTGCCTGCCTAGGAAGCCGAGAGGAGGCGGCAGAGGCCCCAGCCCTTGTTCACCGCAGCTTCCATCCACACGTCGTCTCCTGAGCCCCAGCAGGCCTCTGTGCAGGAGAGCCGTGCGGCCTGGCAAAGGCTGCGGTCAGGGCTACGGCTCTTCTCCCTGGGGATGCAAGCCAAGCAGGGGCCCAGACCACTGTCCCACGGCTGGGGCAGATGTCGGTTGCTCAGGGACAGAGGCCGTTTACCAGAAGCCCAGGGAGAAGGTGGTGGCCGCCTTGTCTGTCTGAGTAAAAAGTTTGGGGTAGTTACAGGTTTGATCACACAAGGAGCTAGAAACTAGAGGCTCGTGGCTTAGGGAAGGAAGCAACACTTCTGACTGGAAGGATCCCAAGGCTGGCTGAAGCCTTATACCCCAGTCTCTTCTAAGCCCTGCTCGCTGACCCCGTCTGCACCCGCACCTGGCGAGAAGTCCCTGGCAGGGTGCTCCCACAAAGGAACAAACACTTAGATTGCTAGATCACAAAGGGACAGCCCGTCCTGCCTGAGCCTCCCAGCAGCTGGCCCAGCACGGCCCCAGCCTAGCCGTGCTGGCTCAATAGCAGCCCTGACGGAAGGGCTCGCCACACGACTGCAGGTCCTGGAAGAACTGGTACTGGGCGGGTGCCACGCCGCCTCTGACCGCCACTTCTAGAAAGCAATGGGGGGGGGGGACAAGAGTTTGGGACTCAGAGGGCACAACCCAAGGATCTAGGAGAGCAGCCAGCCGGGGGTGGCGAGCCCCTGGCAGACAGTCCAAGTCACCACTCCAGTTCCCCAGAGGTCTGTCTGCACAGAGAAAGGTGCCACAGGAGTTCGCTACTCTAACCCCCAAAACGACGATTTATTGTGCGAATCCCACACAGGCTCCAGGCCTGTTCTGTGGTCCCCAGCCTGGCCAGTGTCTGCTGTGGAGTGTGCAGGTGTCCATGAGAGTGCCCATGTGTGAAGACGCCCTCCTGGGGTCATGGGCACACGGGCGCCGTGGCATCCCAGGCTGAGATCAGGTCCCCATCTGCCCAGGCTTAGGGACCACACTGGTCCACGCAGTCCTTCCCGCTGCGGAACACGTGATAGATGCTGGTGAGAGGAAACATGGCGACAGCACCGAGCAGGGAGCCCACCTGGATGGCCACGCCTGCCGCCAGCAATGCCGGCCGGCCGCCACCATGCAGCAGGGAGCTGGCGGCCACCTTCACGTACGAGAACACACCCAAACACAGCACCCAAGACAGCACCTGGGAAGGCGGACACGGGAGTGGGCTGAGCGTGAGATGTCCCCGCTCTGGGGCGGACCCCCTCCCCACCGCCACCCTCTTGGCTTCAGTGTCCCGGAGTACTTACCACAAGGACCACCCCTGCAGAGGCGCCCACCAGGGGCGGGCAAGGACTCAGGATCGCTAACGCCATCAGGTAGGCCCCAAAGAGCACGCCCAGCATGGAGAGACTTCCCAGCCCTGCCAGAGACCTGCAGGGGTGGGGCAGAAACTCAGGGCTGGCTCCAGGACCCGGTCCCCCACCCCTGAACTCCACCCAACACGGCCTGGGCACCCACGTGTACCTGCACAGCACGCCCATGGCCAGGAAGCAGGCGAGGGGGTTGGCGGCGCTGCCCAGTACCACTGCCAGGTGGTAGGCCAGGCGCCCGTAGGGCAGGCAGGAGAAGCTCTGCACGGCGGGCAGCACGCCGTTGGTCAGCGCGCTGGTGACGGCCAGCAGGCCCAGCAGGCAGGCGCTGTGCGCGGAGAGCAGCCGGTGGGCCTTGGGGTCCGGGCTAGCGGGAGCGCCTGCTGCCTGACTCGGTGACTCCTGCAGCGGCAGGGCCTCTTCCTCCTCCTGCTCCTCCTCCACCCCGGGGGCTCTCACCGGCAGGCCAGACCCTGGACCTGCTGTGGGTACAGACGGCAGTGACGGCAATAGCAGCAGCAGACCCTGGAAGACGGCAGCTGACGTGACCAGGAGAGCAGTCAGCATCCAGAAAAAGGTGCTGGCGGGAAAACGCTCTGGGAAGTCGTGGGGGAGCCAGAGGGTGCCATTGGTGGAAGCCGGCAGACATTCAAGGTGACCTACGCCCTGCACCAGGGCCAGCACGCAGGGCAGCAGGGCACTGAGGCCCTGACCCAGGAAGAAAGAGCGCAAGAAGGGAGGCGGGAGGTGGCTCAAGAAGGGCAAGAAAGTGACGTTTGAGGCACAGCAGGACAGCGCCAGCACCAAAGCCAGCGTTAGGAAGGCCACAGAGTGGAGCTGCCCCGCCACTGGGGTCACATAGTGCCACAGCGGGGCCAGGAGCGCCATGCCCACCACACTCAGCGCCTGCACCACCTGGATGGGGGCCTGCTCGCTCTTCCCGGGAGCCAGCCGCCTCCACAGGGTCACCACCGGCAGACCCAAGTTCCCCAGCGCTACAAGCACAGAGAGGTAGGAGGGGAGGCTCCAACCTGCAGGGAAGGAAGATCACGTCAGGGGCTAGGTGCTCAGGGACAAAGGGCAGCTGCAACCCACCTCACCTCAGACGTGTGTCCCCCCACTTCCCTGCACACACGCACTCACCCTCGGGGAGGTCTTTTACTACGACAGGCAGCTCCACCCAGATTCCGTTGATGGCAGCCCAAGAGCCCATGCCAAAGAGGGCCACCAGCAGGTGGGTCAGCACCAGACGGCACAGTGGGGGTGCTGCCATTCGGCCCAAGGCTGGGCTCTGCAGGGCAGGGCAGGGTCACAGCCTGCTCCTCTTTCGCCACCTAGGTCCGAAACAAACCAACCACACCACGCTTCAGTTCTTCTGGCAACTGATGACTTCTACCTTGAAAGTAGCAGACCCGTATTCGGGATCACAAATCAGAGACACCAAGACTGGACTCTGAAGAGAACCGGACCGCCTAGAGCAGGAAAACGGGAGGGTGCCCGGGCGTGGGGGCGGGGAGGAGACGGCCAAACATACCAAACAGCACGGCTAGGTTTGCAGGCAGAGAAGCAGGAAGCCGAACCCAAGGCGCCAATGGCCCCCGAGGAAGATGAGGAAAGAAGGATCCGATCTTCGGGTCTGAGTAGCCCAGACCACCACCACCCTCACTCCAAAACGGACACGGACTCCAGCACACGGACACCCCTCTGGCGCCGCGCACACCTCCGCGGCTTCTGCGCCCAAACGGGGAGCCCGAGGCTTCAGCAAGACCCGGGGCCGCAGGAATGAGGACCCGCTCCGCGGGGAGGGGCGGGCCTGGCGCCGCCCCTCTTCGCGTCAGGCGGGCGGCGAGGAGCCGGCCGGCGCGCGGGGGTACTTGCGTCTCCCGGTCCGGCACTTGCGCGCTCCCCGCCCCGACGGCCACGCTACGAGGGCGCTGCCTCCAGCCCAGGATCGCGGCCTCAGCCCAGAGCCGGCGGAGCTGGGAAACGCTGCCCGCACGGAGGGAGAACGCCTGCTCACCCGGCCAGAGAGGAGGGACCCCTGGGNTGGGCCCGCCCGCACTCGCGTGCAGAGGCGTGCAGCCCGCCGCACTCAGCGGCCAGCGCCGCCAGCGCCCCGCGCCCCGGCGGTCAAGGCTAGGCCTAGAGCTGCGCCGGTTTCGGAGCCGCAGCAGGGGCCCGACCCGGGCTGGGGCGACCGCATCCCCCTGGAAATCTTGCTGCAGATTTTCGGGCTGCTGGTGGCGGCTGATGGGCCCGTGCCCTTCCTCGGCAGGTACCCCCGGCCCAGCGAGCGCAGCAGGGTGGCTCAGGCTGACCTCTTGCCCGCCGAGCGGGTGGCTGAGGCGAGGGCCGAGGGCGAAGCCGTCTGAGCGCTGACACACGCAGGCGAGAGAGCACAGTCTCCCACGGGGTCCGGTTAGCTTTGAGCTGAGGTGTCTGCAGCGTTGTGAGAGTAAAATGGGATAGGTTCCCCCTCTTAGAAAACCCCACAGCAGCGGCTACGAAAGGCCCAGCCCCTCAGCAGAGACTTTCTCCCAGGGCTGCACGCGTGTGCCGCCGCTGGCACGAAGCCGCCTCCCAGCCAGCACTCTGGCACACCGTGACCCTGTCGCCCCCGTTGGCTGGCCGCCTCGCCAAGAGCGGAGCCAAGGCCGAGAAGAAGCTTCTCGCTTCTCTGGAGTGGCTTATGCCCAATCGGTGAGACGTTCCCTCTTTTCTTTATCCCCTCATTTCATCTCTTGAGGCTTGTACAAAGCCCCAAGCCCCTTCCTGTCTCCCTATACCAATGTGATGGGTGGGGAGGATGCTGACAGAGGGGCACCGTGGGAACACTGCGCAGCTCTGCCTCTGCTGTCGGCCCAGGTTCTCACAGCTCCAGAGGCTGACCCTCATCCACTGGAAGTCCCAGGTACACCCTGTGTTGAAGGTGAGAGCTCCAGGCTGCCCTGCACACCAGCCATGACACTTTGGGGGTGCCCAGTACTTCCAGGGAGTGGGCCAGGCACATGAAGCCCAATGTTGTCCCATGGGGATACCTGCCCGGTTCTCTTTTCCCGTCGTTTCCTTCAGGAGAGAGGTGTTAGAGGTGGGAGCACCCACGTTGGCCTGACATGGGCAGGAAAATCATGGTTGAGTCAGTCGAGAGGGTGTGGTGTCAGCCACTGGTTACCTTCCACAGCTGGCCCGCCCCCAGTCTTTGCTGGTGCTCTGTCTTCCACAGCTGGTTAGCGAGTCCTGTCCTCGGCTCACTTTCCTCAAGCTTTCTGATTGCCACGGTGTGACCCCTAATGCGCTGATCATGCTAGCCAAAGCCTGCCCCCAGCTCCACAGCCTGGATATACAGCACTCCATGGTGAGCTCTGTGTCCCCAGGGGTCCTGAAAAAGCCTGGGCCAAGGTGACACGTACCCATGTACTGGGTTCCCAGGTGGATTCCACAGCCGTGGTGAGCTTCTTGGAGGAGGCAGGGCCCCGAATGTGCAAGCTGTGGCTGACTTACAGCTCCCAGACGACAGCCATCTTGGGTGCGCTGCTGGTAGGTTGGGGACAGGTAGGAGCAGAATGAGACGCTGCGCCAGGGACTGTCAGGCCGCTGACCCTGTGCTCTTCCATTCTGTAGGGCAGCTGCTGCCCCCGGCTCCAGGTCCTGGAGGTGAGCACCGGCATCAGCCGCAACAGCTCTCCTCTCCAGCTGCCTGTCGAGGCCTTGCAGAAAGGCTGTCCCCAGCTGCAGGTACCTGACACCCCTCTTCTCCCGCCTGCCACCCTCCCTCCCCACCTGCAGCCTGGGCCTTGCTCCAGGTGCTGCGGCTGCTGAACTTGGTGTGGCTGCCCAAGCCTTCCGGGCGAGCGGTGACCCCTGGCCCCGGCTTCCCCAGTCTTGAGGAGCTCTGCCTCGCCGGCTCCACCTGCAGCTTTGTAAGCAACGAAGCCCTGGGCCGCCTGCTCCACGGCTCCCCTAACCTGCGCCTGCTGGATCTTCGTGGCTGTGCCCGCATCACCCCTGCTGGCCTGCATGATCTGCCATGTCAAGGTCAGCTTTCCCTGGGCAAGAGGGATGTGGATACCCTTGCCCGCCCCGAAGCTCATGCCTTGTTCTTTATTTCCAGACCTGGAGCAGCTTTACCTGGGTCTTTACGGCACGTCCGACCGGCTGACTCTCGTGAAAGAGGGCAGCTACTTGTTGACCCGGAAGTGGTGCCATGCTCTGCGGGAGCTGGACTTGAGTGGCCAGGGCTTCAGCGAGAAGGACCTGGAGGAGGCCTTGGCCGCCTTCTCAGTCACGCCTGGGGGCTCACACCCAGCCTTGTGCTCTCTCAACCTCAGGGGCACCCGGGTCACACCGAGCACAGTCAGGTCAGCATCCCTTCCCTCAGTCCCTGGAATCGATATGGCTTGCCTCCCTGACAAACCTGCCTGGTTTGGAAGCTTCAGGGGTCGAAAAGGGGAGCAAATAGGGGCCAAGCCCCTGCTTGGGGTTGGCCTTAGGGACACCAAGGGTACTGGGTTTGGGCCTCAGTGGCTGTGGGCGACAAAGCCAGTTGTGCATGGGCAGAGAGGGCTCTTTGCCCTGGCCTAGCCCTGCCAGGGCCTGGGTCTTCTGGGAGCCAATGGCTCAACTCCCCACGGCCTGCCCCCACAGCTCTGTGATCAGCAGCTGCCCAGGCCTGCTGTACCTCAACCTGGAGTCCTGCCGCTGCCTTCCTCGGGGCCTGAAGCGGGCCTACCGAGGCCAGGAGGAAGTCCAGTGGTGCCTGGAGCAGCTGCTCACCAGCCTCCCCTCCTCCAGCTAGGCAGCTCCAGACCTCAGACCCCCAGGCAGCCACAGCGCCCTCCACCCTTTTCCAGTTTGAGATGTTAGAATGTTTTGTTACAATAAAACGTTTTTAGGAACTCTGTGTGGTCCTTGGGGTGGGGTTGCAAGGACATTGCTTGCCTGAGGGACCATTCAGGGCTTGCGTGGTGAGGGGGGGGGGGGGGGGTCTGGCAGGGGCT
>NW_027529176.1:549177-550013 GCF_008692635.1 Crocuta crocuta
GGGGGGGGGTGGGGGATCTGCCAGGGCTCTTGAGGCTGCCTGTGTTCCTGCCTTGCTGACTCACTGCTGGGCAGGAATCTTGGACTGAGTGTGCACATCCTGTCCTCAGGGACACTGAAATGCATTTGTGTCCTTGGTTGTGTTTGAAGCTCTGCCTGGGCACAGTGGCCCTGGGGGGCGGGGCTGCTCAGCCATTGGGTTTGGTGTGAGGTGCTTGCCTGCAGATACCTATCTCCACAGCTTAGGCCTGGGACATCCATCGTCCCCTCTGGTGAGGACTGTGAGCCAGGCTGCTCAGGAAGGCCGATAGTGGTGTGGGGACCGGCCAGGAAGTGCATGCTCACTCCAGGGCCGGGCCTGAGGACTCCCCCACAGAAGGGATAGTCAACAGAACAGCCCCTTCTAGAATGCGCCGTGCAGAACTTCTAGAACCCAGGCCTCCCCTGGCCTACACCACCACGGGGTGTCTGTCCTCTGCTCTTTGTCTGAAAGCTGCTCCTTCCGGACCGCAGCCCTGGAGCCTTTCTTCTCCCAGGTAGAAGTGCAGCCGTGAGGCTCCGGGCGGTGCCAGCCCCCTCGCAGCCCAGCTGACCCTCTGTGCCTCCCCCAGACTCCCAAGGGCCGGGTTAGCGGCCTGCCCACCACCTCCGGCGGCAAGCGCTTCCAGCTCTGGGCCCTAGGCCTGTTCTGCAACGAGCGGCACCTGGCCAAGCGCCTTAAGGACAACAGCTTCTACCCGTTCACCCAACAGCAGCCCGACGGTGCGCGCGGACCCGGAAGCGGGCAGGGCGGGCGCGGGCGGAGGGGGGGCGGGTCTGCCCCCGGGATCGGGGGGC
>NW_027529176.1:550128-550693 GCF_008692635.1 Crocuta crocuta
CGGGGGGCGGGGCTCCCGCCCCACCGCCCCCGGCCGCGCGCGGCGACAGGCCGTGCTCACGCCCCGCCACCGCGCTGCCCCCAGTCTTCGTGCTTGAGTACTACCTGGACACGCTGTGGAAGGGGACGCTGCTCTTCGTCGTCTGCCTCTTCCTGGTCAGCTTCGGCCTCGTGAGCCAGGTCTGCAATCCCGGGGCCGCCCCCGCGGCCTTCCTCCGGGGGGGCAGGACCCCCTCTCGGTGCCCCGGCCCCCGCGCTGCTCAGGGCCCTGTGGCTGCCGCAGGTGCGGAAGCAGGAGACCTGGGGCTTCCCTGCGTGCGGCGTGGTCATCGGCCTGTGGCTCATGGCTTCCTCTTNGCCGCCTGGTGCTGAACCACACGCGTGGCACGTACCACTTCTCCATCCAGGGCCGCACCGTGTGTCAGGGCCCTATGCACCTGGTCTACGTGCGCCTGGCGCTCAGCTCCGACGGTGAAGCTCGGCGCGGCCACGGACGGGGTGGGGGAGGCCGGGGAGCGGTGCAAGGGAAGCCGCTGGGGCGTGTGGCGGGGCGGGCGAGCCGGAGC
>NW_027529176.1:550880-565628 GCF_008692635.1 Crocuta crocuta
CCCCCATCCGGCAGAACCTCCGGGCTGAGCCGCTTGCCCCTCTCCAGCCTACGGGCGGTGCTTCTTCCAGCTGGTTCTGTGCGGCCACAAGCTGGAGCCGCTGGTGCTGGTGCAGCTGTCCGAGCGCTATGAGGTGGGTCCCGCCCCAGGCCATCCTGGGGCCCCAAACACACCCCCCTTCCCTCCTCGGTTCCACAGGAGGCCTGCCACTGCTTACGGTCTTCGGATGGGGGCATTTCCCAGGCAGAGCGTGAATCCACGTGGTCCCTGGCTCTGGCCTCAGTGCTGGCAGCTGGTGGAGAGGGCGCGCCAGAGCCAACGTCCTCTGGGCCCGGGCTCACCGGCACCCATCCCCACAGCAAATGGAATACCTGGGCCGTCACATTGCCCGGAAGCTCAACATCAATTACTTTGACTGCTTGGCCAAGTCATACCGGCACGTGGTCCGCCACTGGCCGCTGGGGGCCACCTTCAGCCCCGGCATCGTGCAGCGCCAGACCCGCACTTACAGCAAACAGAGCCTGCAGTCTGACCTGGACGTGTGATTCTGAAGGCGGGCGCCCCAGCGCTGCCCCCGCCCCCAGGGCTACAGTCTCCCTTTCCCTGTGATCTCCCATCTTCACCCAACCTTCGTCTTCCCCTCCATAAAGCTGCCTCTTGCTTCCAGGCAAGTGTTTCCTCTGAGGGGCAGGGGATGGGGGGCGGGGGGAGACGCAGCTCCCAGGGCCTCAGGGAGCCAACCTCGGAGTTTGAGTTGGAAGGTTGGGGGTAACGGGAAGAGCAGGGTGGGTGATGAGCAGCAGCGCCTCCAGGGCTTGGAGTCCCCACTGCACAGCTGTGGGACACACGGCCTCCCTTGAGCACCAACACTCAGCTGGTCCTGTCCGACCTCAGGGCTGCAGGACAGCGTGCAGCATGCGGGAGTCAGAATCTGACCCATCAGCCTGACTTGGTGCCTAGTCCACCCATTTACCAGAGGGTGGGGCACAGCCACAGGCCCGGTCTTGTGCCTGGGTACATCTCGGCTTGGACAGTCCCCAGAGTTGCTGCTACAGTGCTCCTGGGGAGTAAGCTGTAGGGCCCTAAACCGGGGCTCAAGGCCTGCTGTGCGGGGCAGAGCCGTGTGTCCCTGGCGCTTGCTTCCCCACGCCTGCTGGAGTGCCAGCCCCATATGCCCCCACCTCCTGGGGCCTGGGAGCTGCTGTGGGTGCAGAGAGGGCAGCATGCCTTCGGGGACCCAGGAGGTGTGGCAACAGGCGCTGTCCGTGTGGCTTTCCTGTCAGCATGGAAGTTCCCTCAGGGCCGTGCTGGTGACCCGAGTCTTTGGGCATCGTGTCAGTGAGCATCCCTGGAATCCGAGCTGTCAGGGCCCATGTAAACTGAAAATGCAGAGCCCCTTGTTAAAAGTTATTGGAGGGGCGCCTGGGTGGCTCAGTCTGTTGGGCTGCGGACTTCGGCTCAGGTCATGAGCTCACGGTTCGTGGGTTCGAGCCCCGCGTCGGGCTCTGTGCTGACAGCTCAGAGCCTGGAGCCTGTTTCAGATTCTGTATTTCCCTCTCTCTGACCCTTCCCTGCTCATGCTATCTCTCTCTCAGAAATAAATAAAAAAATTTTTTTTTTTTTTAAGTTATTGGAGTGCCTGGTGGCTCAGCCGGTTGAGCGTCCAACTATTGATTTCAGCTCAGGTCATGATCTCAGTTTGTGGGATTGAGCCCTGCGTCAGGCTCGGTGCTGGCAATGCTGAGCCTGCTTGGGATTCTCTCCCTCCCTCTCTCTGCCCCTTCTCTTCTTGTGTTCTCTCTCTCTTTCTCTCTCTCAAAATAAATAAATAAACTTAAAAAAAAGTTATTAAGAACTTCCAGGAGGAGACACTAGAGGATCAAACCCAGTATGGGGATGCCTGGCTGGCTCAGTCAGTAGAGCATGTGACTCGTTCTCTGGGTTGTGAGTTCAACCCCCACATTGTTGTTGAACAACAGAATGGGCTGGGATTGGGGCCCTGTGTGACTGACTGCCCGGGTCACAGGCCATGAAACTGGTCCCTTCTGGAACCATCGCTCAGAGTCACTCACTGATCAACTCCTGATCCCAACACTGGTCAACCCCAGCCAGGGCACCTGCATTCCTGCCTGTCTCTGGCAGGGTCCAGGGACGGCTGGGTTGCTTGGGCAACCCCAGGGAGCGGTTGTTACTCATGCCACAAGTGCAGGGTCCTTGCCCCTCAGAAGATAGGGTCTAAGTTGTCTCCAGACAGTGCTCTGTTTTCACCAGGGGGACAGACTGGAGAGGGTGGACAGAGCCCAGCAGTGACAGGGTTGGGACAGGTTGGGGGACAATGTTATGGGGGAAGGTGATGAGTGTAGGCCATGGGGCTAGGCTCACTGGGTGAGTGCTGTGTGACTGGGACGTCCAGGCTGCCTGTCAGATTTGGGTGGGTTAGAAGGGCATGCCGGTCCCTTGGGCGCTGGGAGGCTGCTCAGATCTCTCAAGGGTTCAGGTTGGGGACTCAGTTTCATCTAGGAAGGCAAAGTTCCCTCCCTCCTGGAGCTGACAATCGTAAGAGACCTGTACATTGAAGAACTAACTTCTATACTGCCAACATGACTGGAAGTGGGGTGGTGTCCCTCTAGCTGGTGTGTGTGTGTGTGTGTGTGTGTGTGTGTGTGTGTGGTGTGTGTGTGTGTGTGTGTGTGTGGGAAGACCTTTCCAAAGACAGCATCTGGGCAAGGGGACAGGAAGTATAAAAGATATGATACAGGAACAAATTTTTTAGCCGGGCAGAAGAGGAGAGGATTGGGGAAACATCGTGATTGTAAGCAAGCTCTCTTTGCCCATCCTCCACGTGTTCGTTAGAAAGAACCTCTCATGTTTACCTAGGAATACAGTCCCACAGAGTGAAGACTGCATTTCCTAGTCTCCATTGCAGATACATATTTGTGGTCTTGAGACTAATTCCTGGCCAATGCAATATAAGAATCAGTATGTATAAGTTCCAAATGTGTCCTTAANTTTCCAAAGACAGCATCTGGGCAAGGGGACAGGAAGTATAAAAGATATGATACAGGAACAAATTTTTTAGCCGGGCAGAAGAGGAGAGGATTGGGGAAACATCGTGATTGTAAGCAAGCTCTCTTTGCCCATCCTCCACGTGTTCGTTAGAAAGAACCTCTCATGTTTACCTAGGAATACAGTCCCACAGAGTGAAGACTGCATTTCCTAGTCTCCATTGCAGATACATATTTGTGGTCTTGAGACTAATTCCTGGCCAATGCAATATAAGAATCAGTATGTATAAGTTCCAAATGTGTCCTTAAAGGGAGGGGTTTGGCTATCTTTGCCATTTCCTTTTTTTCTTATGGCCTGGAATGAACCCACCATGACTGGAGCTCAAGCAACCAACTTAGACCATGAGGTAGAACGCGTGTGTTGAGTATAGCAAAGCAACAAGATAGGATTGTGGAACTTGAAGACTGTGCAACTGATGTAGAACTCTGGGTGGCTTATGCAGAACTCTATGCAAAACAGAAAGACTTGGGGCACCTGGGCGGCTCTGTTGGTTGAGCATCTGACTCTTGATTTCAGCTCAGGTCATGATCTCACGATTTGTGAGTTTGGGCCCCGCATTGGACTCTGTGCTGACAGCATAGAGTCTGCTTGGGATTTACTTTCTCTCCCTCCTGCTTTCTCTGCCCCTCCACTACTCGCCGCTTGTGCTTTCTCTCTCTCAAAATAAATAAACTTAAAAAAAGAGAAAAAAACTTCTATGGTTTAAGCTATTGTTATTTGATATTTTCTAACTCTTGCAGCCAAGCCCCTGAATAAAAAAAAAAAAAAAGAAAAAAAAGATTGTTAGCTTCAAGAGGGGGTGAAGTGGGTGGAGATTGGGAAGCGTCAAGGAAAAATGGCAAGGTGTGAAACAGTCTTTGCAGAGGATGAGGGAGCACCTGGCTAAGGAGAGTGTAGGAAGATGTCCTTGCAGTGGGCAGAGCTCACTTGGAGATGCATGTGGTAAATTTCAAGGGTGATGAAGTCAGTTAGGCGACCGACTTGATTTCAGCTCAGATTATGATCTTGAGGTTCATTGCTTCGGGCTCTACATCAGGGACACTGTTTCTTGGGGATTCTCTCCCACTGTCTCTTCTCTTGTGAGCCCGCCCCTTCCCCTGCCTCCCTCTCTTTCAAAATAAATAACATTTTAAAAAGTAGGGACACATGGATGGCTCAGTTGGTTGAGTGTCCAACTTCAGCTCAGGTCATGAGCTCATGGTTCTTGAGTTCAAGTCCCACATTGGGCTCTGTGCTGACAATTCAAAGCCCAGACAGCCTGCTTCAGATTCTGTGTCTCCTCTCTCTGCCCTTCCCCCTGCTCACACTGTCTCTCTCTCTGTCTCTTAAAAATGAATAAACGTTAAAAAAAATTTTAGGGGCGCCTGGGTGGCTCAGTCAGTTAAGCGTCCGACTTCGGCTCAGGTCATGATCTCACGGTTCGTGGGTTCGAGCCCCGCGTCAGGCTCTGTGCTGACAGAGCCTGGAGCCTGTTTCGGATTCTGTATCTCTCTTTCTGACCCTCCCCTGCTCACGCTGTCTCTCTCTCCCTCCCTGTCTCTCTCTCTCAGAAATAAATAAAACATTTTAAAAACAATTTTTTTTTAATTTAAAGTAAAGGATGGGGCCACCTGAGTGGCTCAGTTGGAAGTGTCCAACTTTGGCCCAGGTCAGGATCTCACGGTTCATGGGTTTGAGCACTGCATCGGACTCTGTGCTGACAGCTCAGAGCCTGGATCCTGCTTTGGAGTCTGTGTCTTCCTCTCTTTGCCCTTCCCCGTTCGTGCCCTCCTTCTCTCTCTCTCTCAAAAATAAACATTAAAAATAAGTAAGTGAGGGGCGCCTGGGTGGCTCAGAGGGTTAAGCCTCCAACTTCAGTTCAGGTCATGATCTCACAGTTCGTGGGTTCGAGCCCCGTGTTGGGCTCTGTGCTGACAGCTCAGAACCTGGAGCCTGTTTCAGATTCTGTATCTCCCTTTCTCGCTGACCCTCCCCTGTTCAGGCTGTCTCTCTCTCTCTCTCAGAAATAAATAAAACATAAAAAAAGTAAGTAAAGGATGAGTATGGTTTTGTGTTTTTCTCTAGCAAAGTTTTGTGGCTTGGATGTAGGTGTGGAGTAGGCAGATAGTTTGGTCTACCAAGGGTTGGGGATTAGCAAGGACGGTATTGTAGGAGTGTGGGGTTCAAAGGAGTGATTATAATTTTGGACCAGGGGATGTGAGCTGGGAAGGCAGGAAGTGAGGACAGGGGTTGAGGGGAAAGAACAGGGGCCTCAGTTCTCTATTGCTACATAAGCAATCACTCCAAACATAAGGGCTTAAAACAGCAGAAACCTACTCATGGTTTTGTGGACTGGGTGGGCGCAGCTGTGTGGTTACTCCACTGCATCAGCCGGCAGCTCAGCTGGGGCCCAATATCCAAGTTGAACCCCATCTTCCAGGGCCTATTTTCAAGTGGTGCCTGATCATTCAGCAGACTGTTTTGCTGCTGGTTTCCAAGACAGAGCTACGAGAGGACTAGTCCCAGTGGGCTACAATCCCATCAGGCCTCTGCACGCATCACTCATGCTGATGTCCCAGGGGCCAAGCAGACCACAGGGCCAAGCCCAGGAGTCAGTGTGGAAGCGGTCTATCAAGCCAGAAGCTTTATGGGGGGTCAGGAATGCAAGCAGTCCATGACAGACCACCCT
Source organism: Crocuta crocuta (assembly GCF_008692635.1). Taxonomy (NCBI): domain Eukaryota; kingdom Metazoa; phylum Chordata; class Mammalia; order Carnivora; family Hyaenidae; genus Crocuta; species Crocuta crocuta. Next base: position 556,615 of record NW_027529176.1, read on the forward strand.
CTGGCCCCTCCAAGATCCCCTAGTATGTCATCTCAGCATCCAGCTCAGACCTCAAGTCTGGGATCTTGCATCCAAGTCAGGACCAGGTGCAAATGAGGTTTCTCAAGGGTCCTTCCTTGGGTGCAACCCAGCTGTGTGTGCTCAGTGCAGGGACCTATGAACTGAAAAATCCAGATTCTCTTCTCCTCACCCCATGTGCATTAATGAGACAGACAGAGTATTTCCAGCATACACTTCTATGACAATATGGGGGAAGGCTTGAGTGTCATGTTGACCTCATATACCCTCTGTTGTGACCATGAGAACTATGTCACCTCTGTGATCTCCCCCCCAAACCCTGAAGTCCAGGCTAACTACCGGAGAACCTCATACAAATCTCGGTTGAAAGACATCCTACAAAGGTGACCATACTCCTCAGCACTGTCAAGGTCATGAAAAAGAAAGGCTGAGAAATCGTCAGACCACAGGAGACCAAGGAGACTAAATCCAGTGTGGTGCCTTGAATTGGTTGCTGAAACCAAGAAAATATTAGTATATAAACAAGGGGGGAGGGGACGCCTGGGTGACTCAGGCGGTTGGGCATCCGACTTCGGCTCAGGTCATGATCTCGCAGTTCATGGGTTCTCGAGCCCCGCGTCGGGCTCTGTGCTGACAGCTAGCTCAGAGCCTGGAGCCTGCTTCAGAGTCTGTGTTTCCCTCTCTCTCTGCCCCTCCACTGCTCATGCTGTCTGTCTCTCAGAAATAAATAAAACATTTAAAAATTTTTAATAATTTGTATTAACATTAAAAATTTTTTAATAATAAAAAATTTTAAATAATTTTAATAAAATTAAAAATTTTAAAAATTTGAAAAAATTTAAAAACTTTTAATAATTTTTATTAACATTTAAAAATTTTTTAATAATAAAAAAATTTTAAATAATTTTAATAAAATTAAAATAAAATTTTTAATGTTTGTTTTTGAGAGAGAGAAAGCATGAGTGGGGGAGGGGCAGAGAGAGAGGGAAACACAGAATCTGAAGCAGGCTCCAGGCTCTGAGCTGTCAGCCTANCTGTGTTTCCCTCTCTCTCTGCCCCTCCACTGCTCATGCTGTCTGTCTCTCAGAAATAAATAAAACATTTAAAAATTTTTAATAATTTGTATTAACATTAAAAATTTTTTAATAATAAAAAATTTTAAATAATTTTANCAGACCTGGATGAAGGGTTCAAACCCACGAACTGTGAAATTATGACCTGAGCTGAAGTTGGATGCTTAACTGACTGAGCCAACCAGGCGTCCCTGAAGTAAAAAAGTTTATTTACAAAAAAGAAGGGGTGGAAAGTATGTAGCAATCATGGTCAATAGAAATTCTGAAATGCAATTCGCGTATGTTGCTAGTCGTCTGCTCTAGCCCAGGAAACCTGCCTTGATAAGGGCCCATCTGTGCTCTCTGCTAGTAATTTCCTAGTTGCTTGTTCTCAGGGGCTGTTGACTCTGCTCTCTCACTTCTTGGCTCCCTCCTGAGTCATCCTTTTTCCGTGGGAAGTGGTCCATGTTCCTGACTTAGTTTCTGCACACAGAAATTTTGAACCCTAACGGTCCTTTTTCATTTTAAACAATCTCTGTCTCTTTTAATCCAAGATAGTATGATTCCTTTAAAAACCCAAGTAGGTTTTCTATGTATCAAATTATAACCCAGTACATTGAACAAGATTTACATCAAGAGGTCTCTTCTAGGAGGCTCATTTTACTTGGGTTGCAAATCAGAGTGTTGCTGGGTTTTTATATAATTTATTTAAGTAATCTTTATTCTCTACACCCAACATGGGGCTTGAACTCATGGCCCCGAGATCAAGGGTCACACCTCTCCTGACTGAGCCAGCCGGAAGCCCAGAGTGCTGTTGACAGTGTCCTTGAGATTCTTAGAAGCACTTTCTCGAGCTGAGAGGGTCAACAAGGCACTGCTTTATGTCTCTTAGGGGTCGGAATGAGAAGTCTCATGGCCCCCCTTTTAACTTAGCCTCTACTGAGAATGCATTTCTGTGGTGGTGCTCCGGACCTGATCTTCACTCGGAGGCCATTTCTTAGAGTACGCTCTGCAGGCTGGAGAGACTGGAAATGAAAATATATTTTACTTTTCAATCAGCAAGCCCTAAGTACGAAATATTTTCTCTAAATTCTTCGTGACAACTAAACAGTTCTCTCTCCAGCCCATTCATCACTTGTGATATCAATAATTGTGAAAATAAGCCAACTGGCACCGCACTGCTTGCCCTCGGCTGCTGGGCGGGTTAGAATAACAGCACTTTATTTTCTTGCGCTTCTGGAGACCAGCAGTCTGACGTCAAGGTGAAGGCAGGGCTCGTTCCTGCCGGAGTCTCCGAGGGAGAATCTGTTCCAGGCCCCTCTTCCAGCTTCTCGTGGTGCTGGCCGTCCTTGGTGTCCCTTGGCTGATCTCCCTCTGTCTTCTCATGCATCTGTGTCTTCGCACGCCTTGTGTGCGTGGTTTGTCTCCTCGTAAAGGCACTGGTCCTATTGAATGAAAGGCCCCCCCCCACTCCAGTTATGACCTCCTCTTAACCACATCTGCATGACTCTATTCCCAGGTGCGATCACGTCCTGAAATACTAGGGGATAGGATGTCAACAGAGGTTTGGTTTGGTTTGGTTTTGCAGGTGACACAGTTCAGCACATGGCAGGCGTTCTCACCGTTTTCTTGGAAATCTCCTTGCCCAGAACCAGTTAAGTACATTTTCTATCTCCACATGATGGTAGGCAACCGTCTCACAGGTTTTTCTGCTCACGTGGGTCCACTTTCTCCAGCCTCTGCTAACAGTCTCCTCAGTCTGAGTGCCCTGGGAGCCACCGTGGCCGCTGAAGCTGAGCCGAAGCTCAGTGGGACTGTAGCCGTGTCCCTGGCCGAAGCGCCCGTCCTGGGGACTGGCCCTGGAGCTGTGAGGACGGGTAGGCCAAGCTCCCAGTGATTCGCTGGGGGGCTGGTGGGGAGCCACTCGTGCTCTGCAGTTCCTGGACCCATGTGGCCCTCAGGCAGGGACAGGTGTGTCACATGTTAGTAGTGCACCCCCTCCTGGACATTTCTTAAGAACACTCTAACCCGCTGTAGCTCCTTTGGGGTTCAGCGCTTGCTCCCCTTTCCATGCCCACAACATGTGCTGGGACGGTCAGGCTATGGCTTTCATTCGAGCCACAGGCTCTGAGGTGGGAAGTGGGGACTGACCCCGAGGGTGTCTCTGAGGTCCGGAGAGGGCAGCCTCCCTGTGCCTCTTCAAGGAGAGGAAGCCCTTCCACAGGCCCAGATCAGGGGGGCTAGGAATCCAAGATGTCAAGCTGTCCCCATCCCACGTGTCAGGATGTCATTCATTCCCAGCCAGGCCGTGGTCCTGGCACAGCTTCGGCCGTAAGTTTAGGCTTCTTTGAAATAACCCTCTCAATCCTGGGCAACATTCTTTATTTAGAAATCGGCCTTGTCTGGTATGGACACAGCCACTCCTGCCCTCCTCAGGGCTTATGTGGCATAACTTTTCCCATCCCGATTCTAACCTGTCTTTATGTTCACGATGGGCTGCGTGGTGGCGGCCCACAATTGGGCCCTGCTGTTTCCATGCCTCGGCGCCACCTCTGCCTTGCAGTTGAGGTGCTTGGATCATTTACATGTAATATGATGACTGACACAGTTGGCTTCGGATCTACCATCTTGCCGTGTGCTTTCCTTTGCCTCTTTCTCTGCCTTCTGGATTTGTTGAGAATTTTCTATGATTTCTCTTCCTTGTTGGCTCATTACTTACCTATAACTGTTGTGCTGTTTTCATTTCTTTACTCTTTACAGATACACCATTACCTTAGCACAGCCCAGAGCCAGTGACTCTGGCACGTTGTTTATGCTGTAAGAACTTTGCCTCCTGTCCTTCCATTTCCCCACCTGAACACTATTCTTTTTTTTTTTTTTAATATTTTTAATGTTTTTATTTCTGAGAGAGAGAGAGAGAAAGAGAGAGAGAGAGAGACAGCGTGAGCAGGAGAGGATCAGAGAGAGAGGGAGATACAGAATCTGAAACAGGCTCCAGGCTCCGAGCTGTCAGCACAGAGCCCGACGCGGGGCTCGAACCCGCGATCTGTGAGATCATGACCTGAGCTGAAGTTGGACGCTTAACTGACTGAGCCCCCAGGCGCCCCACCTGAACACTATTCTATCTAGTATACACTTTACTTCGATATGTGTTATAAATCCCACATACGCTGTTAATTCTATTGAATCATTTGCTTATCTTTTAAATAAAAAGAAACACAATTTTTTTTAAAGTTTTATTTATTTACCTAATCTCTACACCCAATGTGGGGCTCGAACTCATGACCTCAAGATCAAGAGCTGAGACTGACCCAGCCAGGCACCCAGAAACAAAGTTATTATATTTACCTACTTGGTTACAATTTCCATACTTTTCATTTCTTTGTGGAGATCTAGATTTTCATTTGGTGTCACTTTATTCTGTCAGACTCTCTTTAGGATTCTTGTCGTGTGGGTCAGCTGGTAATGAATTCTTACAGCTTTTGGATGTCTGAAAAGTCTCTTTATTCTGTGTTTTTGAAAGATATTTTCATTGGGTATAGAATTCTAGGTTGGCAATGTTTTTCTTCCAGCCCCCCCCCTTTTTTTTTTTTAAATATTTTTTTATTTATTTCTAGGAGAGAGAGAGAGACAGCGTGAGCAGGGGAGGGTCAGAGAGAGAGGGAGTCACAGACTGAAACAGGCTCCAGGCTCTGAGCTGGCAGTCAGCACAGAGCCCGACGCGGGGCTCGAACCCACGAACCGTGAGATCATGACCTAAGCGAAAGTCGGACGCTTAACCGACTAAGCCACCCAGGCGCCCTGTTCCAGCCCTTTTTTTTTTACTTAAACAATATTTTTAATGTTTACTTTTTTTTGAGAGAGAGGGAAAGAGAGCAGGGAAGGAGCAGGGAAAGAAAAGGAGACACAGAACCTGAAGCAGCTCCACGTTCTGAGCTGTCAGCACAGAGCCCGACGCGGGGCCCGGACTTGTGATCATGACCTGGGCTGAAGTCAGACACTTAGCCACCTGAACGAGGCAGGCGCCCCGCTTCCAGCACTTTAAACTCTTGCCCCGCCGTCTTCTAGGTTAGCTCTTGCTTTATTTCCATGAGGAATCTGTTGTCACCCTTATCTTTTCCCCTTAGTACACAGCATGTGTTGATTTCTCCCCTGCCCCGGCTGTTTGCACTTAATATTTTCCTTTATCCTTTGATAATGATGTACCTTCCTGTGGTTTTCTTCCTATAACATATGCTTAGGGCTTGTTGACCTTCTCGGGTTTGTAACTTTATAATTTTTATCAAATCTGGAAACATTTCGACTATCATTTCTGTATTTTTCCCCCAATCCTCCTCCCTCCGGGGACCCCGTCTCATATATAGTAGGCCACAGCCCACAGTCCTGCTCTTCCTTCTTCAGTCTTTTCTTCCTCTGTGTTCTATTTTTTTTTTAATATTTTTTTAATGTTTTATTTATTTCTGAGGGAGAGAGAGACAGTGTGAACAGGAGAGGGTCAGAGAGAGAAGGAGACACAGAAGCTGCAACAGGCTCCAGGCTCTGAGCTGTCAGTACAGAGCCCGATGTGGGGCTTGAACCCACAAACCATGAGATCATGACCTGAGCCGAAGTCGGACGCTTAACCGACTGCGCCACCCAGGTGCCCCTGTTCCTCTGTGTTCTAGAGCAAATGTTGAAAGTGTGCAACGCCATGGGCAGGTCGGGGAGGTGGGGGAGGGAAGGTCCCCGCTGGATTAAGAACTACAAAGTTGCCAGGTCACCCCATGCCAAGCGTCCAAGGAACACAGCCTGCTCACTGCTCCCAGAGCCTCTAGGCTGGTCACCCTCTCTTCCCTGTACTCCCTCCCACTCAGGGCTCACTCACCTGTGCCCCCTCCCCTCTCAAGTTTCCTTTAAAAGTCCCCCAAAGAACTGTCCTGGAGGGGGATGGAAGTGTCCTGTGTCTTGATAATAGGGGCATTGGTTAAAAGAGCAGTTGTTTGTTGCAACTGCTAGAACTCCACACTTAGGGCATTTTACTGCACAGAAAATCTATCTCAGGCTTGAAATGAGGCCAAAGGGTCTGAGCAGATCAGGCAGTTAGACCCCTTGGAACAAAGTAGGACCTGGGTCGCTTAGGGCTGCTGGCCTCTCTGATGGCCCTAAACACAGGTGGCTGAGGGCACATCCTTCCTGAAGCAAGAAGGAGGCGGTGCCCCAGCATATCTGGAGCCCCAGCTGGAGCTTCATCAACTCAGGGCAGGAGGCAGAGGCCCTTCCCACAGCTCCGGGGCCACTCTGTGCTCTCTGGGTCATTGTTTACGTGCTAAGAGAAAAGTGGCATTTTGTGATATGACAGCAGGGATTTGAGGGAGGGAAGGGGGCAGGAAAGAAACCAGACTGGCTGTGAGCCGGCCTTGGGTGAGGGTGGGGACGGCTACATGTGGACCATCATTATCTGACTTTCTACACTGTTGTGTACACCTGATATTTTCTATAATAAAAATATTTTTTTAAAAACCCTGACATTTGCATCTTGTTTAATTTGCATTTTTTTTTTCTGACAAGGTCTCTTATTTATTGTGTAGTAAATTGCCTGTTAACCCCTCGAGGGTCTCAGCGTAGCAACTACTCCATAATCAGAATATTAATTCCTTGTGATACAAATACTTTATTTCCTGCTACTTTGATATTTGCTCTTTGTTTCAGTAGACATTTTTAGTTGCCTTGTGGTCTCACCTCTTCCCTGTAGCTCCAAAGCTCCTCTCCCAGCAGGCACCTGTCCTGCCTCATGCCCTTGACCTCATGAGCCTCACCTAGCACACATCACCTGTTCTGGACTCCGCTCAGTCACCAGCAACCCCTCCCACCAATGACCTCAGCCCTGTGGCTCGGCCTTCGCGCTCCCTTGGGAGCCCCAGCACCCCAGCATCCCACTCCCTTCCCACCAGCCTTCTCTCCCCAACCTCAGTCCCCTTTCCTTGCTGTGGCCTGCAGCCCCCTCCCCACTCCCCTCTGTAAGAGTCCGAGCTGATGGGAGCCATCTGCTGTGCCAGCCACCTGCACCAGCCCTTGCTGTGGGCACCACCCCATCTCCGCACCAGGTCTGAATTCCTGGTGGTCTCAATACTCTCGTGACCACCTTCCAGGCCCTGCCCCTCGGTCTAACCTCCCAGCATTTCAGCTCAACACCACCATCTCAGACCATCACCTGCCAGCTCAGTCCTGCAGACGCTGGTCCCAGCACTCGAGAGCCCCCAAGCTGTCATGTCCTCACCTCTTTCTCCCTGTTTAGAGGCCACAATCACTGCCGCCTCTCCCTTGCACACCCCCTTGGCTCAGATGCCCCTTTCAGAAACTCACTTGGCAAAAGCCCAAACCTGGATAAACCCAACCACTTTGCTTATCCCCACTGGGCTCCCTGCTGCTCCTCAAAGATATGCAATCCCATCTCCTCTGGAATAGAGGCCAAAGCACACAACTGTCTCCCCGGCCTGGTCTCTGCGCCTTCCTGCTCTCACAATCCAGGCTATCACCTGGTCTACTCATCTTTCTGATTGGCATCTGTGTCCTGGGCTGGACCACCGGCTCGAGGAGCAGGTGGAGAGTGGATGCTCGGAGCTGTGAGTCTCTCCTCACAGATGGGAAACTGGGGGTTGAGCCAGACTGAGCAGGTCAAGGGCAGCCCACTATGCACACAGGCTCCAAACGGGCTTCCAGATAGACATGACACCCCTCCCCCATTCTACAGAAGAGAAGGCTGCGAAAGGGGGTTTTGGGTGCCAAGGAGCCAGACCAAAAGCGGCTCCTAACCAGGGTGGGATCTTGGCAGCGGGGAGAGGGGTCCTGAAGGAGGAACGGGCTCTCTAGGCTACACTGGCCTGAGCTCGCCTAGAGTGGAGGCAGGTGAGAAGGTGACCACAGGGCCCACAGGTGAACACACACAGGGCCCCTGGCTCTGCTGGAGAGGAGCGTGCTGGGGACATAACACCGAGTCTCTCCTTTGAAACCTGGCCTTTTGGCAACATGGGACCTGCGCAGGGCTGGAGACGGCCCACCCAGAAGCAGAGGGACCTAGAACCAATCCCACATCCCCCCGTCCCAGGTAGGTAAGAGGCTGGAGGTCAGAGGGAACAGAGTCTCTGGTCCTCAGAGACGCCGTGGGGACAGGGCGGAGAGACCAAGCACGCTGGGTGCGAAGGCCTTGAGGGTCAGAGTATCCCTCAACTGGCTGGGTCCTCTGGGAGCCAAAGCAGCCTTGCCTTGGACCCTGTCCTCTCCTGCAACAAAGCCCCCCTGCCCCCAACTCTCAGTGGGAAATTCAGGGTGACCTCCAGTGCAGGAGAGCTGAGACTTTCCACAAGCGTGAGAATCACCGCCTCTCCTAGCTGGACCTCAGGACTGGGGCACGGTGACCTTGGGGGTGTCAGTAGGGGCGGGAGGGGTGCTAGAAAGGAGATGGAGCGAGGAGGCCCCAGTAATTGAGCCTGGGCCGCATGTGTGCTCTACACCCCGGCCACTGCGGACTGATGGCCAAGGCCTGGGCCCACCTGCCCCTCCCCGCCAGGCGCCCCGAGGGGCTGCAGACTCCACCCAAACGAGCGGATCAGGGGCTGCCCGAATCGTCCCCTCGGGAGCACGCGGCCGTGGGACACATGTGTCCGTGCTCTGACGCCTCGTCCGTCAAAGCTTTGGAGCCAAGGGGGCGGGGAAACTGAGAGGCAAGGACGCAGACAGCGAGCTAGGGCTGGAGGGACGGCGGAGTCGGAAGAAGAGATAGAAAAATGACGAGAAGTGAAGGAGGGGCACAGAAGACGTGGGGGGACAGGCAGCTGAGTGGAAGAATGAGGGAAGGGGTCGGGGAAATGCAAGCACAAGGCTAGGGCGACAGGGCGGCTAGGACCGGCGGGGGGGACCGGGATGTAGTTAGAAAGGAAGCAGGGGCGGGGGGTCAGGGAGAAGACG
>NW_027529176.1:565739-565916 GCF_008692635.1 Crocuta crocuta
TGATGGGACTGCGCCGGGCACGTTCCTCCAGCGCCCGGAGGGTTTGCCCGGTAATTAGGCCTCGGTCCAGATGGGCCCCCAGTCCCGCAATCAAAATGCTAATTGGCCCCGCGTCTCCGGCTGTGCCTCGGCCCGGCGCCCCCTGGGAGCGAGCGGGGACGACAGTCTCGACCGAGG
>NW_027529176.1:565995-566363 GCF_008692635.1 Crocuta crocuta
GCCCCCGGGGCCAGCTGCAGCCACGCGGGAGGGTGTAAAACCACCAGTGAAGTCGAATTTCTAGAGCAAGGGCATGGCAGCCCCTCTCCCCCTTCACAGCCCGCTCTCTGCGTCGCCGCCGCGCCCGACATCCCCCCCTGGGGAAAGAGGCGGGGGTGGAGGGAGGCCTCTCCGGCGGGCACGGGGTCAGCCCGGGTGACCGGGTGGCAGGGAGACACTGCGGCACGGGGCGCGCGCCGCGCTTCCACACTGCGCTTTCGCTGCCTCAGCATTCGCTCCTTCGCCTCCCGCCTCCCCCACTCGCCCCCGAAGATCCCCAGCCTCCGTACCCGAGAGCCAGGCAGGCGGACCGGCCTGGGAGCCACCCT
>NW_027529176.1:566382-566556 GCF_008692635.1 Crocuta crocuta
ACCTGTCCAGGGGCGGCACTGCGGGCTGGGAAGCCGGGACCAGAGGAGGGAAGGGAAGAAGGAAGGAAGGAAAGAAGGAAGGAAAGAAGGAAGAAAGGAAGAGAGGAGAGGAGAGGAGAGGAGAAGGAAGGAAAAGAAGAGGAACCCAGAGGAGCAGAGGAGGAAACGCAAGGG
>NW_027529176.1:566562-568678 GCF_008692635.1 Crocuta crocuta
ACGGGGCCCCGCCGCGGCCGCAGCCCCCCCGCGCCCCGGCTCCGCAGGCCCGCAGCGCCGGAGCCCCGCAGGAACCATGCCCAGGTCCTTCCTGGTCAAGAAGGTCAAACTTGACACGTTCTCCTCGGCGGACCTCGAGAGCTCCTACGGGCGCGCCCGCAGCGACCTCGGAGTGCGGCTGCACGAGAAAGGTGCGAGCGGGGCTGAGTCTGGGGGCGGCAAGGGGCCCAAGGCAGAGCCGGGAGGGGCAGAAGGCCAGATCGTGGGGACGGAAGGGTCGGGGACCCCAGCAGATGGGCCCGAGGGAAGCCGAACCAGGAGGAGGCAGTGGCTGCAGCCGGACCGTGGAGGAGGGTGGGGAGAGGGGGAGGCAGAGGCAGGCCAGATCAAGGCCAAGACCGCGGCAGGGAGCGTGTCCGTGCAGGAGAGAAGGAGGGGAACAAAGGTCAGGAATAGGAAGTGCCCCACACCTTGAGCGTGCGAGGACATATACGGTCATATGGGCATCTGCTGACATGACAGGACCTGCCGTGCATGCAAACCCACGCCCAGGACCTGGGCCTCCCTCAGTGTCCTCCTCTCTTTTCTGGCTGTGGCTAGCAGGATGCTGTGAGTTCCAGAGAGCAGGCAGGGTGCAGTGGGGGCCGCCACCTGTCAGGACTAAGGTACCAGCAGAGGCAGCAGCGGTGCTTCCCCTGTAGCCAGGGTCGGGGAGGACGACGTGAGCAGGAGGGAGCAGGAGGGTTGTAGGCAGGGAGGCCCACAGTGCTGGAGTCGGGGGAGGCCCTTTGTGTAAGGGTGTCCAAGTTCAAGGACAACTGTTAGCATGCGGGCGAGAGAGCTGGGGGGTGCCAGCAGCGTGGGGTGGCCGAACAAGTGTGACCTGAACCTGTGTGAGCACGAGCCTGTGTGTGAGCCTGTGTGCGCCCATGTGACTGCGTGCAGCCATGTGACTGTGTGCGCTTGTGTGTGACCCTGTATGAGTGTGTGCCTGCCTGTGTGCCACTACATGAGACCATGTGACTCTGAGGCTGCTGTGCACCCATGTGACTGGTGACCCTGGCTAAGAGTGTGTCCAGGGTGGCCGCATGTGTGACCCTGCATGAGTAGGTGGTTTGTGCAACCCACCCTGTGAGGGCACTCCAGGGTTGACCGTGCCTGCGAGGCTGGGTATAACCCCGAAGAAGCCAGAGGCTGCATCGTGTGGTGTGTGCACTTGTGACTTTGAGGCTGTGAGATTTGTCTTGCGCCTTGAGAACAACTGCAGTTACCGGCATGAACGGTGCCGCCCGCCTGCAGCTCGTCCCTCTGATGGTGTCCCCTTGTGGAATGCCCCGGCATTCTCCAGCACAGCGGCTCCCTGGTCACTTGTCCTGAGGCTTGTGGAGAAGGCCCCCGCAACGGGTTAGGGACTGGGGGAAGAGGGCAATGTGGAACAAGGCAGGACCCAGGGGTGCAGGATGACGGAAGGGAGTTGGGGAAGACGAGTGGGTGGAAGAAGATAAGGCTGGCGCTGGAAGGGGGTCAAGTTCAGCGAGTAGCAGGAGACCTGGGAGGTAAGGAGGAGATGCTAGAGAGGGTAGGAGGGCTTGCCGGAGGGAGAAGTCTTTAGGGCTGGTTGGGGGCCCCGAGGACCAAGGAGGGGCAGCGTCAAGGCTGGGCTCGAGTTCCAGGTGCCGAGGGGAGGAGCAGGTGGGAACCTCGAGAGGCGGGAGCGACGGGGTCCCTCGGTGGGCGGTCCTGGCTTTGTGCGCTGCGGGTCCGCAGTGTGTTGCATAATCAGGGAAAACTGCTGAAGTGGGGAGAACCCGAGGGGGAGGAGGGGTGGAGGAAGGAGGGCGAGGGAAGCGCCGCCCCTCCCCCCTGACCTTGAGGCTCCGCGGGAAGGGGGGCAGCCGCGCCCAAGGATGCGCCTCTTNCCCTCCCTCTGTGTCTGCCTGTCTGTCCGCCTCGGCCCTCAGGATACCTCAGCGACTACGCGGGGCCCGCCTCCGTCTACGATGGCGATGCCGAGGCGGCCTTGCTCAAAGGGCCGTCCCCAGAGCCCATGTACGCGGCGGCCGTGCGCGGAGAACTGGGCCCGGCGGCCGCGGGCTCCTCACCGCCGCCCCCGCCG
>NW_027529176.1:568887-571339 GCF_008692635.1 Crocuta crocuta
GTACGCCACGTCGTCGAACCTGAGCCGCCACAAGCAGACGCACCGCAGCCTGGACAGTCAGCTGGCGCGGCGCTGCCCGACGTGCGGCAAGGTGTACGTGTCCATGCCGGCCATGGCCATGCACCTGCTCACGCACGACCTGCGCCACAAGTGCGGCGTGTGCGGCAAGGCCTTCTCGAGGCCCTGGCTGCTGCAAGGCCACATGCGCTCCCACACCGGCGAGAAGCCCTTCGGCTGCGCGCACTGCGGCAAGGCCTTCGCAGACCGCTCCAACCTGCGTGCGCATATGCAGACGCATTCGGCCTTCAAGCACTTCCAGTGCAAGCGCTGCAAGAAGAGCTTCGCGCTCAAGTCCTATCTCAACAAGCACTACGAGTCTGCATGCTTCAAGGGCGNCGCCCCGCCCACCAGGGGCCTTGTCGGCCCCTTCAAGCAATAGGGTCCTGAGGGGAGACCCACCCCGAACCCCCTCCCTTCCCCTCCAGGGTGCCCCAGGCTTTTTCCCAGCAATAGGGTCGAGGAGACCCAGAACCGAACCTCATCTCCGAGTTAGGTCTCTGAAGACGGGGGTGGGGTGAGGTGGGGAGCACCCCCCTCCTCCCTCCTCTGCGCCCCTGGATCGCGTCGCAGAGACTCAGGTCTTCCCCACCCCTTTCCCAAGCCTTCCAAGGGCCAGGCCTGCGGCCTAGACGTCCAGGGAGCAGACCCGGGGAGGAGCAGGAGGGAGGGGCCTGCAGAGGCATCCCTACTCCTCGGTCTTCGCTGAACCCCAGGAGTGATAGACGCGTTGGGGGTCGGGGAGAGAGGCGGACGGCGGCACCCCTCTCCCTCGGGTTCTTTCTGGGGCCTCAGTCCAAGCCGCTCTCCCACCCTCGCCCCGCATCCTCTGCCAAATCCGAATTCTTCCAGCCCAGCTTCCCGGGCTCTGTCCTTCATAACGAATAATAATGACGCATATCGAATCGCATGGACTTATCCGACCTCCTCAGACCCCACTCCCGCCCTGCCCCGGGGCCCCTTCCCTCGTCCCCGGGCATTCGGTGTTGGAGGACGGATCCTGGGGCCCGGCAGGCAGGCCTGGGCACGGCCCATTACACACCTCTCTGTATTCGCTTTGCGGGTAAAGCCCCCTGGGGGGGTTGCGGATGCGTCGGGTTTCTTTCTTTCTGTATTTGTACGTTTTACTTATGAACGGATTGCACTCGGGTCAGGGAAGGGGGCGCTGAGGCCCCCATCCTTCCCGCCGACGCCCGGGGCTTGGGANAAGCCTCGGCGGCGACCCCGCCCCAAGGGCCCGCCCCATTGGCCGCCGCCTTTGTGACGTCACTGCATGCAGCCCCAACCCTCCTCCGGTCCCTTCCCGGGGCTGCCCGCTCCCTCTCCCTCTTAGTTAGTCCGATGCCGACTATAGAGCAATAATGCGCACTGCATGCGAAGCTGCCGCCGCCTCTAGAGTTACTGAGAATCAGGTATCCCCCTGCCCTACCCACCCCATAGGCCCCTAGATCAGGGACACTGCGCGGGGCCGGACGCGCAGACTTTCTTCCCCTCCTCCTCCCTACTCCCCCACGGCAGAGCCCTGCGGGTGTAATGGTTCCAGGGCAGGGGCGGGGTGGTTGCCCCCAACACCCCTCCTTCCGTCATCCATTACCCACCAACCGTTCATTGGGCACCTACTATGTGCCAGGCCCGCTGCAGAGTCGGCGCGGCTGCACGCTCGTGACAGGCGTCCATCAGGCTTGGGTGGGCCCAGGAGGGCTGCACATGCAGAGAAAGGCCTGGTCCCTAGACCCAACCCTGCATCCCCTTCACCTCTTCCTCACCCGACCCCGGGTCCAGTGCTGGGTGCAGTTGGGCTCTACCTTTGACTTGGGCCTGGCGTTCTCACCTCAGGTGGCACAGACCCAGGGCCCCCAAGGCCCAGTGCGACCAGGGCCACCCATACTGACTCTCAGCCCTTCCATCTCCTGGCCACTTGGGCTCTGCTGTGTGGGGCCAGGGCCCCAGGCCAGACAAAAGGTGCACACTGCAGTGCATGACCTGGTCAGCGCCATCCCGGTGGGCACCGAGCTGCTGCCGCGCCGCACCTGCGGGAGCAGACGGAGGGCCCAGCACAAAAGGGCCCATATCCAAAACCCTCTATACCACAACTCGTGTCCACACAGCTCCCAAGCTGGGGCCTGCCCTCCTGTGCTGGGCACACCCGCATGCACACGCACACACAGGCGCCCCACCCAGCCCCCACACGCCTGTCTACCTACCTAAGGAGAAGGCCAGAGGGCCATGGGCCGGCCAGGGTCTCCCGCTTCTCCCTACACCCCGCCGCCGTGGAAAGCCATGGGCCCCCTCCCGCCCCCATAACTAAGCAGCACAATAACCGACTTAGCGAATTCAGGTAGAAGGAACGTTTAGGTAGCACCTATTTTGTACTGATTCTACGAGTAGGGCCCGA
>NW_027529176.1:571378-586327 GCF_008692635.1 Crocuta crocuta
ATTTTTACTCGGGCCGCGCCCCTCTTCCGCCCCCGTTTGGGGCTGGGCCGGCCGGACAGACGGACGGACGGACAGACCTCCTTCCTAAGCACAATAGCACCAGCTCCCCGGAGCGCCGCACCTCCACGAGGAGAATAAATGCCACTCTTGATAGAACTTGGAGTGTTGGGTTGATGTATCCAGCGCTGGGTCCACGCCACAGGGGGCGCTGGGATGTCTGGGGGGCATCATCCCAGCCCTGCTGCATCCCAGAGGCAAGGCTGGTGCAAGCCCAGTGCTGGGAGTGGCAGCCTACCCACAGAGCTCTGGGGTCACGTCACTACCTTTTGGTAGGGTGTGGCACTGTCTCCTTGCCCCCGAGGGCTATCTTCTTCCCCATGGGAGGGCCAGCTTGGCAAGCCTCGACTCGGGAGAATCATCCCCACCCCCCCAACAAGGCAAAGCAGCTGGCAGGCTAATCTGCTCTGTGCCAGGAACTGGGGGAGCTAAGGACCTCCAGCCTGAATTCCAGCCCAGCCCAGGAGTGATCTAGAAACACCAGAGTAGCCACAGCAGGGCCTGCAGAGGTACGTCTACTCTTCTTGTAGGAGCTCCTGCTGCTCCTCAGGCTTGACAGCCACCAACAAACCCGCCTCAATGGCAGTGGAGAAAATGGGGACAGCAGAGGGTGCAAGGTCTGGCCTCTTCCTGCTGCCCACATCTTGACTCCCATGTCTGAGGAGGCCTCCGTGGACAGCTGACTCGTGCTGCTTCTTGGGAGGGGCCACCCAGGGGACAGAGAGGCTTCCATGGCCACCCACAGTCCTCAAGCTCTAGACAGGATGAATCAAGTTGAGATGAGGGGTGGGACTGCGCTGGTCAGGGACAGGCCAGGAACGGGGACCCCCTGCCCCAGCAATGCCCCCTGATACTCACTCAGGTTGGTAGGTATGAGCTGAGAGGCCCAACGTCTGCGAGGTCATCCCAGAGCCAGCTGTCTGAACCCCATCAGGGACAGGTCTGCCTAGACTTCATCAGGGTGGACGGCAGGGGAGCCTGACCTTCAGAAGGGTGTCAGCTGGTAGGCTGCTCAGGGTGGGGCTCACACGGAGGTGGACACCCTCTTCTGGGGAGCACTGTCAGCAGTAAAAACCTCAGCAGTGAAAGCCCCTATTATTGGTAGAGGTCAGGGATCCTTGAGTCTCACTGTCCCTAGGCTGGGGAAAGCATCTTTGCCACATTTGTGTGTGAAGAGTCGGTGTCTGGGAGAACAGCCGATCCAAGGCCTGCCTTTGATACAAGCTCTGTCCTAGTACCTCACTGACCCTCCACCTGGAGTCACACCTGGGTGGGCGCCAGCGGCAGGGAGAATGCCCATCGCTTCCAGCTTCTGGGTCCAGACTCCTGGTTCCTGCTTCCGCAGGACCCTGAGGGGCAGTGGGAGTGGAGGGATGAAGGCGGCCTCCCTGAGGCCTGGAATGAGTCCACCCTCAGTCTTCACAGATGTCCACAGACAGAACTTTCTATCCCACAACTGGGCAGCATAGTCTGCTCACCACCATGTCCTACGTCACCCTTCACAGGCCTCAGTGGCCTGTGGCACCTCGGCCACAGGTTGAGGTTCTAAACTCTGAACCTCTTCCAGCCAGGCCTGCAAGGGTCCTGGCCTCTAGTCTCTTAACCAGTTGCTGCCCCTGGCAGAGAAATCTCCACTGACCTCTCTTCCACGACCCTCTTGTATGCCTTTGTCACCAAGCAACCCCACCTGCCTTAACCTTTCTTTCTCCTCGCTGGCATCCTGGGCCTCATTTTGCCCTGGATCCTAAGGCAACTGGAGCTTCCGGGGGAGGGGGAGTTCTAAAGCTGCTGCGTTGGCCCATTCTCCCTCCCAAGGCCTGGCCCACGCTCTCCCACAGGCCATTGTCCCCTCCAGGCCCGGTCCACGCCTGTACTGAGGCTCTTCCTTATTGGTGTTCTCACGGCCCATGCCTGCCTCTTAACTTGATGCCTAGCTTTCCTCTCGCTCAACTCCAGTGCCAGAACCTTGGCTGTCCCACCGGTTACCCACCAGACTGGTCCTTCCTGGTGATCCCTTGTCCACTCTGGTCGCTTCACTCCCACTGCCGTTTGCCAGCTGACAGCTTGGAGCCGGGACATGGGCACAGGCAGCCGCCTCCAACATGACTTTTCACTCATTACTGACTACTGCGCTCAGCCTCTGCAGGCCTACTGGAAGCCTGAGTCCCCAATCTCTGCCAGCCTGGGCAGGCCCTCTAGTTCTTGGCGCTGTACTGAAGGGTGGCACGGCCAGAAGGGATGCAGAGACACGTGGGCACATGTGGCAGAGCTCCCAGGGCTCACTCCTCTATGCTGGGCTCCTGAGAGGACCCTCTCCTTTGGTCGCCCTCCCTTGGGATCAGTACTCAGAAAGTCCTAGCTCTGCCTGGCCCAGGCCACCCCATAAACAGATGTAAGTTCTGAAAGACTGGATAGGAGACGGGTTGATCCTGACTCACTGAGGTTGAGCTGCGTGGACATGTGGGAGCAGCTCTCCTGCCCCAGGCAAGGCAGCCCCGTTAGCAGGTTCCTCAAAGACAACCTGCCAGGTAGCTCCAGCCTGCTAGGTAGGGATGCCAGGCCGGTTTCAGTCCCAGATGGCTCAGTGGTGACAGGAATGCGTCACTAGGGGGCCCAGGCACTGTGGTGAAGGTGGTGGAACAGGGGTGTGCCGGGAGGAAAGGCAGTGGCCAGTCCACTGAGAGGCCACTAATCTGAGGCTGAGCCTTTCAGTTTATTTGCTTCTAAGAGGTGCTCTTCTTCGTCCTGCTCACCTTGGGAGTGAATGGCTAATGCATTTTGCCGCTGGGTAAACCCTCCCTGAGTCTCCAGTGAATGCTCACTCTGAAATCCAGGGTGTTCACACCCCATGCCCTATGTAAAGATGCGTGTTAAACTAAGGTGGAAGGCGCACTTGTTTGCCAGCGGGTTGCACCGTGCAGTTGTGCAGACTTGGAAGCCTCTGGGTCCCCACAATCCGACACTCCAGGCACCACACGCCCTGGCAAAACCAGCCCGAGTGCAAATGAGGGAGGCCCGGCCGGTCTGCGGACGTGGGCGCAAGGGGGGCCGGGTGGAGGCGGGCCAGACTGGCCGCCTGGGGAGGGCAGTTGGGGGTTGCACCTTCCCTGTCCTTGCTGTGGGCACTTTGAGGGAGGGTCAGTGTGGGCGGGGCGGGCGTCCGGGGACACCGGGCCTGGGAGCTTCCTCCTGCTCCATCTTTTGGTCTGGCGCTTGTTGAAACAACCCAGGCCGAGGAAACGAGGGTGCTTCTGCGGTGGTTACCAGAGGGCCCGTGGTGCACCAGTGCGCCGTGACGTGTGCTCCGGAACCAACCCGCTGGGTGGTGGGCGAGGCGACTCCCCAGGGAAAGGGCCTCGGCAGCCAGGCGGTAGCGCAAGAGGCATTTCTCCGTAAGGTGCCAAGCCCACGCTCCGCGCCTGGGCTGAGGGATGACGAAACCCCGTGTTTACACAAGCGGTCGGGGCGGCCCGCAGCTGCCAGGAAGCCTGACGAGTTCCGCAGAGGCGCTGGGGCCCGGTCTCGGGCCACACGCCCGCAGACGCTCTACCTCNGGCGGAGGGCAGCTCCCAGCGTGCGCCGCGCGGGGCGGCCGCAGCTCCCAGGGTGCCGCGCGGGGGGACCACGACTCCCAGAATGCCCCTCGCGCCCGCGGACTACAAATGGGCGCGCGCCGTCGCGGCTGGGCTGTTAGAGGCTCCCAGAGCGAGCCGAGCGCGGTCTTCGGGCGGCTTGGAGGGCGCGCGCTGATTGGCGGCCCGGCCTGCGCGCGGGCTACGGCGTCCGGCANGACCGCGGCGGCGCGGGCGGCTCCCGGCGCCGGAGGACCGGTTCACGGCCTTCGAGCCAGGGCGGCGGTGGGCCCGCAGTGGCGGAAGAGGAGGCGCGGGACGTGGGCGCCGGGGGAGACCCTCCGGCGCCGGCAACGGCCCCGGACAAGGACGAGGACGGAGACTCCGACGTGGGCAGCGGCCACTGGGATCTGAGGTAGCCAGGCGTCTCACCCTTAACCCCTGCCCGAGACCCTCCCCAGATCCCCGGGCGTGACCACAGCAGCGCGGGCTCCGAGTCGGAGAGCCTGGCTCCCGGACTTGGCTGGACAGGTGTGCCCCTTGGGCCCCTGCGGGGAAACTGAGGCATAGGAGTGGAGAGTCACTGGTCAAGGTCACCCACGTGGGGGCGCAGAGGGGAGCGGGCGACAGTCCAGCTTTCAGACCCCCACCCCTCTGTCTACACATCCTCAGGCGGGTCCTTAGGCTCTTCCTCAGGGTAACCCAGGACGCTGACCCCGCGGCGCGGGCTTCTGCTCTGCGCAAGTTTTCCGTGTGTGGAAGGAGAAGGATGGGATCAGGTGGTTTCTAATTAAGGAGGTCTCTCCTGAGGGCTACGAGGGGTTCCTTGTTGGTAGGAGGTCTCCCCGAGGAGGAGGGCGGGCCTGTGCGGGAGGCAGCCAGCAGGAGCCTGGCGGTGCCTGAGCGTGGGTTCGGGGCAGTCTGAAGCTTTCTCGTCCCTGCAGACCCTCCCAAGAGTTGTCTTCGCGGGGGTCCCTTCCTCCTTCCCTGACCCATGGGTCCGTCCCTTGCCCTGGGCTGGGGCCCTGATTACATCCTCAGAACAAGTTGGGTCCTATATTGGGACTCTCCCCTCCTGCTTGGGGTACAGGAGAGGGGTCTGAAGTGCCCCCGGGCGGGCACCCTGTTTAGCTGAAGGTCTGGCAGGAAGCGGGTGGGGGAGCAAGCCTGGCTGATGGGGACGGCCTGGAGGGACAGGAAAGGCTCCCTCCTTCAAGCTGCCGCCAGCCTCTCTCTGGCTTCAGTCGGGCCCGGGTGTCCTCGGGGGTTCTGGGTTTGGAGACACCGGTGGGGCTAGAGGTTATCAAGGAGGAAGTGGGCAACTGGTCAGTCTGTTGGCAAGGATCTGCTCCCTCAGTAACCCAGAGGTTGGTTCAGCTTTCTTCACTGTGCTGAGAGGATGGGTGAAGGCAGCTGGGGTCCTTGCCCTTGGGGTGCGCACAGTCCACCTGAGAGATAAGATAATCTCAGCACTGAGCAGTGTGAGCAAAGGTCAGGCGCAGAGTCCGTGAAGGCGCCGTGGCAGAGGAGGGCGCTTTTACTGAGGGGGTGCTTGCTTCTTGTGGGCCAGGGATGGTGCTGAGGGAGGCTGCAAAGGACAGGAGGGTTCTAGGGTCCCCTCTGCCGCTCTGGAGGCAGGGGCGTGGCCGGCATGATCTCCTCCAGAGGTGGCAGGAGTCGCGTCCTTTTGTGTAAGATGGGGAGTGCCGGCTTTGGGCCAAGCTGCCACTCTGGAATGGGCAGTCACTTCGCTGCTCTGCTGGGCCAGCTGTCTAGAAGCGCGTCCTGTGTTCCTGAGAGCTGGGCCCCGCGAGCGGAGCCTCCACGTCCGGCCTCCCTGGGAAGAGGAGCCGGAGCCGGAAGGGACGGGCCTGCCCAAGGCAGAGGGAGCTGGCAAGGACCACCCTCCCCTGGTCCCCAGGTCGTGCAGGCCCTGTGTGCTTGTTTCTCAAACTCCGATGACCCAGGCCCGGAGGGCCACCAGGGTCAGAGCTTGCTCTGGCTGCCGTCCTGGGATTCGGCCCCCACTCACCTCCTTGTCAGCCTCCTCGTGCCTGTCTCCCCTCCCTACACTTCCTGCTCACCTCGCCCTGGGCAGGTGGATCAGGCTCTGGGTGTGAACACATTTCTTCCAGGCCATGGCAAGGTGTGGCTGTGGGGCAGGAAGGAGGGCACCCCATACACTACCGGTTGCCAGGCCGTCTGGACCCCTGCTCATGGGCACCAGGCAGGGCCTTCGAGTCCCGGGGCTCTCCGAGGGCGTTTGTTCCTGGGCTGCCCTCTGTTTCTTCCTCTCCACCAGGGTCTTCCCAAGGGCAGAGCCTGCCTGCTTACCTGGCACCCTGGGGCTC
The DNA here is from genome assembly GCF_008692635.1 of Crocuta crocuta. Lineage (NCBI taxonomy): Eukaryota > Metazoa > Chordata > Mammalia > Carnivora > Hyaenidae > Crocuta > Crocuta crocuta. The sequence goes on from NW_027529176.1 coordinate 577,359, forward strand.
AGCCCCCAGGCCGGGTGAAGGAAGTGCTGCGGCAGCGGCAGCTGGGAGGAGAGCTGGCAGCCTGCCCCCTCCATGGTCCGCTTGGCCCTGGAATTGGACCAGGTGGTCCCCAGTTGTGACCCACACTTTGCCTTGCCCTTGGGCAAGCTTTGAACTTTGGCAAGACTTAGTTTTCCTTTGCACTTACCTCCCAAAGCTGATGTGAAGGTTAAGTGAGATAACACGATGCGATTCGTTACAGCGACCCTGGCGAGTAGGCGTGGGACCGCTGGAGGGCCCAGAGGTGTGGGTGGCCCTGAGGCAGGGGAGAGGGTGATAGAGGTAGCTCTGGGGAACTCTGGCCACATCCTGCCTGCCCTCTGGTCCAGGGCTGCTGAGCTTGCCGGGCCGGCAAGGCTGGGCCCTTTGGTCCGGTGCCGCTAAGCACGCCAGCAAGGCTGGGCCTTGTGGGTTTTGGTGGGTGGTGAGCTTCCTCCCCTGGGCCTTTGACCTGTGTGGAAATGGGGGTTGCCTGCAGTAGGCGGGTGGCCAGGAAGCCCTGTGGAGGGACCTAGGGTGTGGGTGTGAGCAGGTTGGGGAAGGCCGTAGGAGCGTGACAGAGGGATCTGGAAAAGCTTTTATGATATTATTTGGTGTCAGACTTGGAAAATAATACCCATTCTCAGCCCTGTTTTCATCTTAGAGATTGCTGAAAATAAAGCCAGCATGGTCTTCCTGGTAGCCCAAAGTGGGCAAAGGGTCACATTGTCGTGAAACGTTGTGCAGATGGGGGTTGTGGACCGGGACCTCTGGGACACTTCCAGTGAAAGTGGACGGACTCAGACTTGGCGGAAGGGCTGGGGAGGCCCCGGTCTAGCGGGCAGGCCGAGACGGTCCCCTCTGGGGAGTGAGGCCCTGGAGCTGTGCTGGCCTCGCAGGGAAGCAGGTGCAGAGACTGGAGGAGAAGAGGGCCTCCGGTGGCCTCACCTCAAGGCCCAGAACAGGCCGGGCAGGTGGACACGAGGAGGCCAAGCCTGTGACTGGCAGAGGCTGGTGGGCCGGGGGGGGCGGGGCGCCCCCTGCCGCTGCTCTCGTTGGAGAGTGCCGAGTAGCCTCTCAGCCTTCCCAGCCCCTCACTTCCCGTTGAGCCCGACCTTGTCAGCCCTGAGAAGACATATGTGCTGCACTGGACACCTGGGCCCACTTCTACCTGGGTGCCTCAAGAGGTGGAGATGCGTGTCCCTGGCCTCATGTCTTACGAAACTGGAGGCCTTGCTCAATGCTGTGTGGGGCTTCCTGGTGGCATGGCAGGTGGGGGTGGGGTGGGGCCGCAAACGGAGAGAGCCGGGAGCTGGGTCTGGGCCTTGCCCCAGTCACGTCTACCTCTGTGTCACCCTGAGGCTCAGGCAGGGATGTGAAGATCTACTTATGTGTCACCCACCCCAGCAGTAGGTGGGAACTCTCATGGGTGGGCACCGAAGTCACCTTTTTCTGCTTCTGGGGGAAACCTCTCTGCCGTTAGGCATCTGGCATCTGGTGGGCTCCTCTGGGCCCCCTCGCTCTGGGCAGGAGCACAGTGCTTACCCTGTGGCCGAGCTGGGACAGGTTATAACTTTTTAGAAACAGTTGGAGGCTACATGAATGTATGAGGGCTGGGCCCCTGGCCCCGGGGAGGTGCATGCAAGTCCAGGTCCTCGGCTGGCCCTTGGCCTGAGTCCCTGTGCGCACTCAAACCTGTGTGGGCCAGATGTAGGGAGGAGGTTGTCTGAGGTGGGCGCCCCCTCAGTGTGCCGAGTGTAGGATGGGCTGACTCAGGGAGGCCCTCACTTCTGTACAGCATTGCCAGGTGGGCCTGTAGATCCCTGCAGTGGACTCGTCCTGTGGGCGCATCGCCACTCCACCATTCTGTAGCCGGTGTGCATGGTGGCAGCCAGAGGCCTCTGGGGAGCGAGGCCAGGCCCGGGGCTGGGGTGCTCCGGCTCCACGCAGCCCTGGGCTGGCCAGGGCCAGCCGTGCTGTTCCTGTTTGTGGCATGACCCCGCCCACTGCCTGGAGGGCCGGCTTCTGGGTGGTCCTCAGAGCCCGTCCCTGTCTGGCCCTCCTGTGATTGTAGATGGGGAGTAGGATGTGTGGGCAGAAGAGAGGGCTGGGTGGGCACGGACCGTCCTGCTGGGCCAGGATGCTGAGAGCCGCTCAGAGGAAGGGGCTGGGGTCTGCCCTGCCCTGGGCCCTGAGGTTGGCTCCTGAGGCGCTGAACTTGGCTGGGCTCTTGGGCCCTGACCTGCCCCTGGACCTGGAGGGGTACGCCCGCTCTTGGTCCTGCCCAGGGTCCTCGTAGCCTGGGGGTGCTGGGGTGGGGCCAGCGCTGCTTAGGGGGCGTCTGTCTCCCGTCCTACCAGGTGCCACCGCCTGCAAGATTCTTTGTTCAGCTCTGACAGTGGCTTTAGCAACTACCGTGGGATCCTGAATTGGTGTGTGGTGATGCTGGTGAGTAGGACGGTATCTGGGAGCAGGTAACCCTGTGGTCAGGGCTCCGCCCTCTGGGGGAAAGGGGCCGGAGCTTGTGTGGCTGGACTGCGTGGCACACGGGGCTGGCGGGGGGGCAGTTGTGGTGATGGTCCTGCATCAGCCACACACTCAACTCTCGTTCCTGTTGAATCCCAGGAACGGCACGTGTGAGGGGTCTTGGGGGTCCAAAAAAGAGTTTCTTCCGCTGTTCTGAGGGCCCTTGTGGGCGTGGAACCCTGGCAGTCCTGGGGGTGGGGGTGGGGGTGGGGGCAGGGTCCAGCAGCTGGCTCCTGGGCTCAGCTTGGCAGCCCCGGGCCCAGACTCTGAAGGCACCCGGCCTCTCTCCCGCAGCCTGGTCCTTGGTGGCCCCCAGGAAGGGATTAGAGCCCTGGCTTCCACCTCCCCGCGCGGCCTGGCTGTAGCCCCTGGCTCTGGGGCGCCGTTCCCGTGTTCACCTTGTGGGGGTGGGGCCAGCAGTCCTGGCCCAGAAACAGCTGGAGCCAAGCCCGCAGGGTGGGGCAGAGGGCAAGCTCCTGCCGGGGCCCAGCCCCCACCTCTCAGACTGATGTGGCCAGAGGCCTTTGCCCTTTGCCCTGACACGGCTGCCTCGGTCTCCTTGGAAGGGGCTTCAGGCGCACCCACACCCCCGCTGCCTGTGGCCCCAGGAGGCTCTCCAGGGAGCTGTGGGGGGCAACGCCTCTGTTTGGGTGGGGAGCTGGCTAGGCAAGGGGATGGCGGGCCAGGCGCCTGCCTGATGTCACCTCACGAGGTGTCGTGTCCTTGTTCTCTGAGGGCCGTGCCTGGGCCGGGTTTGTGGCGGCAGTCTGAGCAGCAGTGTGTGTTCCCTGGAGCCCTCAGGGCCCGCCTGGCCCTTCGGCCCAGACCCAAAACCTTTCCCCTGCGTCCAGTGCCTCCACCGCCCCCTTGCTGGAGACTGTGTCCCGCCGTGGCCTGGGCCTGGAGGTGCGCGCTGCCCGTTAGCAGCTCTGGCCCCTGCTGGCCGTAGGCTCTCGGGACAGGCCACTACCGGGCGTGGCGGCAGCACGTCTCGTCTGTGCCAGGCGGGAGGTCAGGGCACTGGTGTCTCTGTTTGTCACCTCCATGTGAAGCCCTTACCTGGTGGTCAGGGGACCCACGAGTGTCGCCTTGCTAGCATCACTTTTCCACAGGGCCTGAGCTTGGGGCCCTTGGCCGGGTATGTGTGTTGGGGGTGGAGGAGGAGGCCCTCGGGCTTGCAGAGGGAAGCCATGCCCCAGCCCCAGCCCAGAGCCTAGCTGCTCTGGGGCCACGTGCCCAGGCTTGGAGGGCTACGGGGACAGTGGGAGAGGGGCAGGGGCCCTTAAGACTCAGGTCAGCTTCTTCTCCCCACACTCCCCAGGGTGTGGGTGCCCGTGGTGTAGCACTTGCGGCCCACCCGGGCACTGCAAGGACGTTCCTGGGCAGGTTTGGGCCTTGAGGGCCGTCACCAGCTCAGTGGGACAGATGAGGGCTTCTAGGCGTCAGGTCATTTTGTGCCGCTGCAGATGCCAGTATCTGGTGTTGGGGGGATGGGGGCAATGGTGAGACGTGCTGTCCCTGCAGCAGCATGGGGGGAGGTGGATGGTAAGCCTCAGGGCTGGCGTGGAGGTCACACAGGGCTTGCATCCTGGGTTTGCAGGTGCGGGTTGCCACCCGGACCCGGGGCTCCTGCCCCTGCAGGTGCTGGGAGGAGCTGGGGTGGGTACCCTGTGGCCAGGGCTAACGGGGCTGTGCCCTCCTTCTCTCTTGCAGATCCTGAGCAATGCCCGGTTATTTTTAGAAAACCTCATCAAGTGAGTGTCTTGCCCAGGGCCCCAGCCCCGCCCCTGCGGCCCCTCCCCCCCNCCCCCCGCCCCCCAGGTACGGCATCCTGGTGGACCCCATCCAGGTGGTGTCCCTGTTCCTGAAGGACCCCTACAGCTGGCCCGCCCTGTGTCTGGTTATTGGTGAGCCGGGAGCCTTGGAGGGTTGTGGGTGGGGACAGGGCTTGACCTGGGACTGAACCGCCCTACGGCACTTCCATCCTCAGTGGCCAATGTCTTTGCCGTGGCTGCATTCCAGGTGGAGAAGCGTCTGGCAGTGGTAAGCAGTGCCCTCACGACCCCTGCCCTGCCCACAGCGCTGCTCTCCTCATTAAGCCTGCGTTTCGGGCTGTGTGTAGCTCTCCTGGGGAGGCCTGTCCCCAGGGAGTGGGGGTGTTGGCTGAGCACGCTGCCCCCGCCCCCACCCCCCAGGGTGCCTTGACGGAGCTGGCAGGCTTGCTGCTGCACGTGGTCAACCTGGCCACCATTCTCTGCTTCCCGGCTGCCGTGGCCTTGCTGCTCGAGTCCATCACTCCAGGTGTGCCCCTTCCTTCATGCCACCCCTGTCCCAGCCTGTCTCGGGCCCGAGGGAGGGACCTAGGTTCACCACAGGGGCTGTGCCTGTGGCGGAGGCTCTCCTGTGCGTGGTGTGGGAGGGCTGTGGCCTGAGCCTGCCTCTCCTGCAGTGGGCTCCGTGCTGGCTCTGATGGTGTACACCATCCTCTTCCTCAAGCTCTTCTCCTACCGGGACGTCAACCTGTGGTGCCGAGAGCGAAGAGCTAAGGCCAAGGCCAAGTCTGGTGAGGGGCTGCCTGGGGCTGGGGCCTTAGAGCCTGTGCCACCTGCCACTGGGCCAGACCTGGGCAGCAGCAAGGCCTCATGCCATGCCCCCTCCCCCCCCGCCCCCCCCCTTGCTTGTAGCTTCTGCAGGTAAGAAGGCCAACGGGGGAGCTGCCCCGAGCACCGTGAGCTACCCAGACAACCTGACCTACCGGGGTGAGGACCCTTCCTGGGACGCGGCTGGAGGGCGGGGGGGAGGGACAGCAGAGGCCTGGCCTCCTAGCCCCACCCTGCCGTTCCAGATCTGTACTACTTCCTCTTGGCTCCCACTCTGTGCTATGAGCTCAACTTTCCCCGTTCTCCCCGCATCCGAAAGCGCTTCCTGCTGCGGAGGCTCCTGGAGATGGTGAGGATGGAGGCGGGGGTGGTGGTGCCCCGAAGGGTTGGGGTCTGCCGGGAGCTGGGGACTCAGCCTGCTGCTCTCTGCTTCCTCCCTCAGCTCTTCCTGACTCAGCTGCAGGTGGGGCTGATCCAGCAGGTACGCGGGGCCAGGCCGGGCTGGAGCGGGAGCTCAGTGTAGCCAGGGAGCTGACGCTGTGCCCTCTTTTGCAGTGGATGGTCCCCACCATCCAGAACTCCATGAAACCTTTCAAGGTGAGGGCTTGGGTGCTCTNTCTGGAACCTGGCACCTGCCTCCCCCCCCAACCACAGGTCCCCAACCACCTCATCTGGCTCATCTTCTTCTACTGGTTCTTCCACTCCTGCATGAACGCCGTGGCTGAGCTCATGCAGTTTGGAGACCGGGAGTTCTACCGGGACTGGTGGTGGGTGGCCTTGGGCGTGGGGCTGGGGGCTGGGGGCTGGGCTGGGCCAAGGTGCCAGCTGGTCACTTGCTGCTGCTGTCCGTCCCCAGGAACTCTGAGTCCGTCACCTACTTCTGGCAGAACTGGAACATCCCTGTGCACAAGTGGTGCCTCAGGTGGGCGTGGGCAGGGGTGTGACTGGTGGGCGTGCAGCTTCGTGTGCGCACCCGGGCACCCTTCCCACGGCCCCCTCCCTCCACAGGCACTTCTACAAGCCCATGCTTCGGCGGGGCAGCAGCAAGTGGGTGGCCAGGATGGGGGTGTTCTTTGCCTCGGCTTTCTTCCACGAGGTCAGTGCTCCGCAGGCACGATGGCCTCATCCTTAGGGTGGGTGTGGCCTGAGAAGGTGGCTGACCCTCTGTCGCTCCCCCTGCAGTACCTGGTGAGCATCCCCCTGCACATGTTCCGCCTCTGGGCCTTCACGGGCATGATGGCTCAGGTGAGCATTCCCTCCTCAGCCACCCTCTGCCCCGGGCCCCGGGCGCCACCGGCCCTGTGGTCACTGTGGCCAACTGACCGTAACCCTGTGTCTCCAGCTCCCCCTGGCGTGGATAGTGAGCCGCTTCTTCCAGGGCAACTACGGCAACGCGGCCGTGTGGCTGACACTCATCATTGGTCAGCCCGTGGCCGTGCTCATGTACGTCCACGACTACTACGTGCTCAACTACGAGGCCCCGGTGGCCGGGGCCTGAGCGGCGCCACAGCAAGTCCTCACTGCCACCTCCTCTCACCTCACTGCCCGCAGCCAGAGCCTGTCCCCTACCTGTGTGCTAGGGAGGGGGCTTGGCTGTCCATTGCCTCCTCCCAGATACCCCCTGCACCGGAGGCCCTCTCTGCCCCTATGGGGCTCCTTCCTGCCCTGCTCAGGGATGGCAGACCAGGCACAGGCCGGTGCTGGTGGAAGGTGCCAGCGGCCCAAGACTGTGCCGGTCCTGCCCAGGGGTCTGAGGGAGTCAATAAAGTGCTGTCCAGAGTGGCTGTCCTCAGCCTGCTGGGGTTGTGGGTGCTAGCGGTGCTCTTGGGAGAGGGATCTGGGTCCCACTGGCCTTCCTGGTGCCCATCCCCATGTCTCCTGGGGTGCCGTGTCCTGGAACAACACTGGGCAGGGCCCGGCCCCAGTGACGCAGAGGCTGGGGCCGGGCGCAGGTACGGGGGTCAGGCCGACTGCTCCCTCCACACGGCTCAAGGCACCGCCCATTTGCCTAACAAGGCTCAGCTGAGGTCACACTTCCTGTCCCTGTCACCGCCCTTGTTACCCTTGTGTGTGTGTGGGTGGGAGGGTGGTTAGCTCAGAGCTCCGCGGTCCCTGTGACAGGGACTTGGAAGAGGTCTTGGACTTCCCAGCAGTGGACCTTGGCTTGGGGCCGAGGCCGGAGACTGGGGTGTGTAAGTGGGTCAAGAGTCAGGAGCAAGCAGGGGGCTGGTGGAGCCATGTGTCTGGTGGAGTTCTCAGACAAGGCCGAGTCTGCCAACCCCTGGGGAGCTGCTGCCGCTGCTGCCCCTGGAGCAGCCACATGCTGGGGTGCTCACCCGGGGACAGTCGCAGAGCCTTGGGGGGGTGGGGGGCTTGGCTTGCCTCTTGGATGAGGCAGGTGGCCTGGCCCAATTCTTGACCCGGGTCTCCCTCATGAGTGCATGCATCCACGCCCAGCTCCGCACCTCCCGGGTGCTGCCGGCCCAAGGCCTGGCCCTTCTCCATGCTGCAAATCCCAAGGCCCTGGCAGGTCAGATGTGCCCTGAACCACAGATGTGGTCTGACGGGCAGGGGTCCTGAGGAGGTACCTGGGCGGCAGCCTCAGGAGCTGCACTGCCCCTGCCCCAACCAGGATCTGTCCAACTCTGCATCCTCACCCCCTCTGGCCGTGGCAGAGTTGGGGGTAAGGCTCCCTGGGGAGGGTACCCTTTGGATTCCAGGGTGGAGGCAGCATCTCCCCGGCCCCTGCTGAGGATGGTGAGCAGGCAGTGAANGATCATCAGGCAGGCTGTTCCGGTCTGTCACCTCCTCACCCCTTCCCCCCCAAACCAGCCCAGTGCCTTGAGGACGCATGAAGAGCAGGGGGCCTCTGCCGAGATGTGTGCGCCCGGCCTGTCCATCCGTGCCCCACCTGGTGCCCTCGTGGGGAGGCCTTGGGCAGGGCATTTCTGTGGGTCCATCCCACAACCCCCGCCCCCGGGCCTTTAATAAAGAATTTTGAGCACCCACGGGTCCTGTGGAGTCCGGCGTGCACGACTACGCCCTGGACATCTACCTTCCCTCCAAGGAGACCATCACGGCCCAGACTTCCAGAGCCCTTCTGAGACGGCCTCCCCGCCCCCCTCGCCATCCTGGGGGGCTGCAGGAGGAAACAGACACGAGAGGCCACCGTGTAGAGCCTGTCGTTTATAGGTCTCTGCCAGTCTCGTCCGTCCGTCTGTCCGTGTATGTGTTTATCTCTACCGAAGGGGCAGGGGAACTCTTCTGTAAAAATCCAAAATACGATCCTGACTGTGAACACCCGCAGCGCAGGGCAGTCCAAGCGTGGCTGTAAAGCCTCAGGCAGCCATGGCCCATGGGGCTGCGGCCTTTGCTGCTGAGCGGGCTCCACGCCCAGCCCCTTAGCCAGCCTTCATCCTGGGGCCTCTAGGAGACAGTGGGGTCCTTGGCTTTGGGGGGTTCAGAGCCCGTCAGCAGGGAGATGGTGGGGTCATCTGTGTAGTCGTCCCCCTCCGAGAAGTAGGACCCCTCCCCCAGCTCGAAGAGCACGGGCAGGTCGCTGCTTCCCATGTCGACGGAGCCCGGGTCCACCAAGAAGAGGGGTTGCGCCGTGTAGTGCACCAGCTGCTTCCCTGGGGGTGGGGGCTGGGTCAGGGCACCGGCGGGTCAGGGCACTGGGCTGGGGCAGGGCAGGGGCTCAGGGCTTGGCTCACCTGAGTCGGGGCTGCTGCTCTCTGCCTCGAGAGGCCTGGGGGGCTCCTGGGGAGAGAGGAGCTCCTGGATCTGCTGGGACAGAAGGGGGCAGAGAGAAGGTTCCAGTGTCCT
>NW_027529176.1:586397-598941 GCF_008692635.1 Crocuta crocuta
CACGCCCCACCCCCCCCCCGCTCGCCCTGCCCTGCCTACGCACGCTGGCCAGGCTGCTGTCAAGGTCGGGCAGGCTCATGTCGGGCACTGTCACCGAGGGGCTGAACAGCTGCAGGGAAGGGAGGGCGGTCAGGCTGCGCCTGAGGGCTGGGAGCAGGGTGGGGGTAGGGAGGCACTCACGTCCAGCAGTGCGCTGGTGTCCACGCTGAAGCCGTGGCTTGTCAGCATGGTCTGCAGGTTGTCCAGATTGGAGTCCATGGCATCCAAGTGGTCACTGAGCTCGGTCCTAGCCAGAACGAGGGGAGCAGGTAAAGTGGAGCCCTAGGCACCCCCAGCCAGGTGCCCTCCTCTGGTGATCACACTCACCATCCAGAGAGGGGCTGTCCTCAGCTAAACCCCCGCCCCGCTTAGGCTCACGGGAGGCCCTCCGAGGTGGGGGCCCATCGCACACCCGGTGTGGGCCCGGGGGCCGTGTGTGGGGAAGGGCAGGGTGCTTGGCCACTGGGACGAGAACAGCTGAGGCCGTGCCAGCCGGTCCTGTCGCTGTGAGGCCCAGTAAGGCCTCTGGCAGCACAAAATGGCTGAGTCAAGATGGCCGGGGAGCCAAGGAGGGGTTTGGTGCTCAGGATGGGCTGGGGGCAGTTTTTCAGGCTTGGCAAGGTCTTGTCTCTATGTCGGAAGACAGCAGGGAGAGGGGAGGGGAGAGAGGCGCAGGCAGGGTTTAGAGGGCTGGTCTCTACGCTGGGGCATGCCGGAGAGGAGACCTGGGTCTGGAAGCTGTGGCTGAGGAGGCTCTGGGCCGCCGGGTGGACCTGTGCCATTGGACGGGTGGCCACGCTGGCTCTGGGGGGGTGTCCACAGGCCCAAGCCCCAACCTGAGAGGAAGCCAGTCGGCACAGCAGCCAGGGGCCTAGCTGCCCCCCTGGCAGTGCCAGGCTGGGAGGCCCATCTGTCAGTCGGTGACCTGGGGCACGGGGCCGGGGGCTGCTCCCTGCTGCAGAGGGCCCGGGACGCCCGTTCACCAGGCAGGGCCAAGTGCTCATGGCCAGGCCAGGGTCTGGTCCGAAGCTGGGGAGGGGCCTGAGCTCTGGCGGAGCCCTCCTCCCTCCCCAGTGGGGACAGCGCTAACCCTGGCTGGACTCGGCCATGCAGAGAGGAGGGGCAGGGGAAGAGGCGGGCGACCCCAGACATCTGTGGAGCGCGAGCCAAACTGCAAGATACAAAGACAAGAGCCCCCCGATTGCAGGTGGGGGCCAGGTGGACTCCGTGGCCCCCGCCCTTGCTTGCCTGGCCTCTGGGGCAAGCCCTCTGACGGGCAGGGCAGATGCAGCGGGCCGTCATGGGAAGGGGTGACGGCGGCAGCCAGAGTAGCTCAGAGAGCGGGTGAGAAGCCTGCAAGGCCGCACGCCCTTGGCTCCTGAGGCATGGGGGATGCGGGGTAACAGGCTCTGAGCTCAGGGCCAGGTCTGCTGGCTCAGCCCCCAGCGACTCCTGTGCCCACAGCCCGACAACCGCCCCAAACCAGCCCTCCAGGACAGTCCTAGCTAGAGACCCGGATGCGCTTCCAGAGGCTGTGGCGGAGGTGGGGGGCGGGGGTGGCGGCACTCACTTGTCCAGGCAGGCTACGCTGAGGCACTTCTCAGGGGCCGAGGCAGGTGGGGGCGAGGGTGAGGGGCGACGGCCCCCCGCATCCGTGAGGGGTGCGGCCGGGGCAGGCTCGCTTTCCCGAAGGATGGAGTCAATGAGGGCGGTCGGGGACAGGGGTATCTCCACGACAGAGGACGGGCGTCCGGGACTGGCCTCCTCCACCCGGGGGCTCCGAGGAGGACTGGGGGGCTCCTCCTTGACGCGTACCAGGGGGCTGCTGGGCAGTGGCCTGCACACCAGGGGCGGGGGGCACACATGTCAGCAGCCGCCTCCTCCATGGGCCCACCCTTCTCCTGACAGTTGGGTGACGTGGCCCCCACCTCTCATCTACGCTTCCGCCCGGGGAGGCCAAGGGGCTGCTGGGGGCCAGCTCGGTGATGTCGGAGATGATGGGTCCGGAGCTGGCGACGGCGTCTGCGGAGTAGAGGCTGGAGCTGCTGTAGGCCGGGGAAGGAGCCTGCCATCAAAGGGAGGTGGCCCGTGTGGCAGGAGCTGCAGTGGTGCCCGCCCCACCCTGGCCAGTCCTGCCACCCCCGGCGCTCACCGAGTAGGGGCCCGAGCCGTGGATGTGCTCCAGGGAGTACTGGCGGCCATACTTGGGCATGGAATGTGCCGCGCTGCCGTCGTTCAGCATCAAGGGGCTGCGGGGGGGAAGGCGTGGGCTTAGGTGCCTCCCCGAGACCTCAGGGCCACCCGGGTCTCGGCCAGTAGGAGACAGGGTGGCCCCGGGCCCTGTGCTGAGGGACGGGCACCCCCCGCGCCTCACATCTTTCTCTTCACCCCCAGGATCCGGTTGGACTGCACCAGTGAGATGAGGAACTGGATGAGCTGCGGGCGGAAAGGTGCAGTTAGCCCGGCCCTGCAAGGGGCCCGCCAGGCTCCCCCCGGGCCCGCCGCACACCTTGTTGACGACTTTCTGCTGCTGGGCATGCTTCTGCCGCAGGCTGGCCACTTCCCGCCACAGGGCCTCGTTCTCGCTGTAACACAGCGGGCATGGTTGGTAGGGCTGGGGGCCCTCCACAGACCTCCCACCCACCCTGGGCAGGCGTAGGGGCTGGGGTGTGGGTGACCCCGATGGCTGTGAGCCTGGCTGTAACAAGGCTGGGGGTGGACCAAGGCTGCGCTCTGCCACACCACTGGGCGAGGACACACAGGGGTGTCAGGCAGGCGGTCAGTTGGGAGGGGCCCCTAGGGAAGGGGCTGGAGGGCTTCAGCAGAGCACAGGACTGGGTAAGCTGGGTGGACCCCAGGGTCCTGGCTGAGACCTCCTGGACACCCTTGAGTGTTGGCCCCCAGTCCCTCTGAGCCATCTCTGCCCCCCCCTGAACCTGAGGAGAGGAGGGAAGGCCAGGGGTGCAGAGCAGCATGTGGGGGTGGTCCTGTGCCTGTGAGGGCCTTCTGATGGGCCCGCCCTGCCTAGCCCCCTGAATGTCTTATTCACGTGGAATTGCCCCTCTTGGCCTCACCCTGAGAGGTACCCGTGTCCTCGGAGGCCAAGTTCACCTGGCCCCACACCCAGGTGTCCTACAGCCAGTGGCTTTTGCCAGACCCAGATGTGAAGAGAGAGCCCAGGAGCCTCTTCCTGGACTCGGGAGTCATGAGGGTCTGCCCCCTCGAGAGGGTTTCAGACCAAACTGAGGACAGCCACCCTAGGCTGTGGCTCCTGAGGTCCCTGGGGCCCCCAAGTGCATAGAAAGAGGCCTAAGCCAGCCCTCTTAGGGGTCCTGGTTGGGGAGGGGAGCATAGGGCTGGTTACTAGTGGCCGCACGTGCCTCAGTGGCAGTGGGGGCCAACAGGAAAGTTGGCGCTGTGGTGGCGGTGAAGACCAGCCACCCCGGCCTGTGGGGTGCATGCCCGGGACGCAGGGTGAGGAGCCTAAAGACAAGCCAGGTGCCAGGAGCCCAGCTCTGCCCGCCGGGGAGGGAACTGGGTTAGACCCTGTCTCCCGGGGAGTGCGCACAAGTCCAAGCCAATTCTGCATTTGGGGAGAAGTCCAGAGCGTCCAAACTGCAGGAGGCAGGGCTGGTGGGAAGGGGCCCCAGGAGGGAGCGGCCAGTTCCCAGGCCTGCACCTCCCGTCGGCTCCTTCCTCGGGCTGCCTCCCACGGGTCCCCCCGTCCCGCCGCCTCCGCTGCCAGGCGCCCCGCTGCACTTGCTGCGTGGAACCTACTGCTTCATGGCCAGGAGTTTGGAGTCCATGCTCTCCTGCTTCCCCTTCATGAGCTGCACATCAGTCAGCAACTTGGTGACACTGTCCTGGCGAATCTTTATGTCCTCATTCTTCAGGGTGGATACCTGAGATCCCGGGGGGTGGGGGAGGTGGGGAATAGTCACTGAGATGCCTCCCACCCCCCCCAGGGAAGAGGGGAGGGCCTGGGATGCAGCGGAAGGGCCAAGGGCCGGCAGTCTGGAGAGGGGCCTTCACTGTGGTGGCTGATGGGGGAATGGTCACGGGGAGTCCCAGATGGACGAGCGGGCAGGAGAGGGCCCACTGGGAAGAGGGTGTGGTGTAGCCAGGCCAGCAGGTGACCGCCTGTAGTAGTCATGGGCCCAGCGGAGAGCGGGCGGCCGCTGCTCCCGCTCAGTCTGGAGGAAGGGGTGAGGAGGCAGAGGCAGGGCGACTGACAACTCACACTGGTCACTTTCCTCTTGATGTTCTCAAGGAGCCGCTCCTGGCCACGCAGGAAGCACGGGTGCTGGAACTCAGTGTCGTCCCGCTCGGGCTTGACCAGGCCGCCCTGCTCAATGTGGACCACCTTCCGGAAGCCGTCTGCACATGACAGGGTGGGAGCAGCTCTGCCTCAGGGCTGGGTACTGTCCCACAGAGGGACACACGGAGGGCCCCGGAGGAGCCTGGCACAGCTCTGGTTACACCACTGCCTGCAGCAGCCGGGTGGTCTTGGTCTAAGGGAGGTCCCACACCCCAGGCGACAAGCCCTTGCCAGCGCGCGGGCCTGTGTCTGGCTGGGGCTTTAGAGACTCTTCCCTGAGGACTCTTACCCCCTACCCCGCCTGGGAAGGGACGCCCTGGCTGTAACCCCCCCCCCACCCCCACGTGCCCCGCCCCACACGCCCGGGCGGCTGTGTACTCACACATGTTGAGCTGCCGCACAAAGCTGGCCATGTTGTTGTGCTTGAAGTACTTGGGCAGCACCTCCTTGGCGAACTGGCCCTGGTCGAACACGTGGAAGCTGTTCCCGCTCTGCTGGGAGGCACGTGGCAGAGTCACACACAGCCCGCGAGCGGCAGCCTCTGCCCCGCCCCCCGTGCGTGCACTGCTGGAGGCCCGGGACTGGGTGACAAGCCCCACGGCTACAGAGAGGAGGGGACCTTGTCACAGCCAGGAAGCCCTGCCCTGGGGTTCCCGAAGTTCCCCGGAGCGCACGGCACTTCACGTCCTGTCTTTAGGGGATCTTTAATCAGATCTCCCCCGGGAAGAGCCCAGGCCCAAGGGGAGGCAGCCAAAACCGGCAGGAGAACACGGTTGTGTTCAGAAAGGCAACTCGTTCTTTCAGCATCTGAGATGGGAAAGGGATCGTGAAAGAGTCACTATGTTGCTCTTCTTCCATCTTAAAAAAAAAACAAAAAACCCATACATTTTAAAATTATTTATTTATTTTTGAGAGAAAGAAAGGGGGGAGTGAGGGAGGGGTAGAGAGAGAGGGAGAGAGAGAACCCCAAGCAGGCTTCGCACGGTCAGTGCAGAGCCTGACATGGGGCCCGAACCCACAAACTGTGAGATCGTGACCTGAGCCGAGATCAAGAGTAGATACTCAACTAACTGAGGCACCCAGGCGCCCCCATTTTTCTTCTGACCTCAATCCAGAAGCTACCAGGAAGCCCCTGCTAGAGGGGCCCTGGGGTGTGGGGCAGGGTGCTCCAGCAGGGACAGAGAGTGGTGAGGGGAGTGGGGTGGAGGGTGACAGCACATGCTACCCTGGAGTCCACCACACGTGTGACAATGAACCCCGATGTAAGCATGTGAAGGGGTGGAGAAGGTGGAGGCAGGGCCTCTGAAAAGTTCCCCAAAGAAGCAATTATAAAACCGGCAAAAAAAAAAAAAAAAAGAAAAGAAAAGAAAAGAAATGAAAAGAAAAAAGAAAGAAGACCGGCAAAAACGTTACAGTGCACTTTTTTAGAACTCTGAAAATCAACAGCAACATGGGGAAGCGTTTATTCAAGACAAATGATTCTCCTGCGATGAGACCAGTGAGCTTCGGGGCCCTCGACTTGCCCTGTTTCTGCCTCCCCTCCCGTTGCCCCAGCCTGGGGGTCACCCTCTGACCAGCCACACAGCTCCCCGGGGGACTCCGCTTGCAGAACTGGACTCACAGCTCCCGGTAAAGAGCCTTTTCCTACAGATGCCTGTTGGTAACATCAAGGGAGGAATTCAAAGCTCTGTGGTGCCCGAGGCAGAGGGTGACGGGGCAGAAAACAGGCTCGCTAGGAAAACTCAAAAGGAAGATCCAGGGAATGAGACATCAAGAGGGGTTTTGAAAAGCTCCAAAATATTCCTGGGCATCTGGAAGTCATACACACGTGCAGTGCTGTGTGGACAATCAGGAAAGACCTGATGCGGCCCCAGGCGTGTACCCCTGGTGGCTCGGAGGCTCCACACAAGCAGAAAGCAGGGGACAAAGAAGGGGTGTCAACTACCTGGCTGCGTGCTGAACACAACACCCCAATGCCTACACAGGGTCCCCTAGAGAGAACGGGGCTCCAGGAAGAAGGGGAAATTTCTGTCCCCTTGACCAGCTGACTACTAAACTAGCCACCAGACGTCAGTGGTCACGGACCACAAAGACTATAAGTTGTCCAGAATTCGTGCAGAAATAAACAAACGAACACCAACAACTACAAGAAATAGCAGCAGCAACAAATCCTGGGGAGGGAAAATCTGATACCCAGAGCCTAACACACACCACATCGTGTTAATACAATGTCCAGTTTTCAGTGAATAACTATGAGATATGCAAAGAAACGAGATATGGCCCATACACCGGGGGGAAGGCAATCAATTGAAACCATCATTAATGAGGCTTGGAAGTTGGATTTACTAAACACAGACTTTAAACCAGCCTTTTCAAATATGTTCAAAGAATCAAATGAAACTGCATCTAAACAAATAAAGGAAAGCATGAGAACATCATGTGGAATGAAGAATACCAATAAAGATAAAAATGAGCCAAATCTGAATTCTGAAATTAAAAAATATAATTATACCAACCTACTCATAATGGGAGTCCCAGGACAGAAAAGGACAGAAAGCAAAGCTGAAGAAATAATGGCCAAAAATTTCCTAAATTTGGGGTGCCTGGGTGGCTCAGTCGGTTAAGCATCCGACTTGGGCTCAGGTCATGATCTCACAGTTCATGGGTTCGAGCCCCGTGTCGGGCTCTGTGCTGACAGCTCAGAGCCTGGAGCCTGTTTCTGATCCTGTGTCTCCCTCTCTCTCTGACCCTCCCCTGCTCATGCTCTCGCTCTCTCTCAGAAATAAAACATTAAAAAAAAAAAGACGAATTAAATAAAAATTCCTAAATTTGATAAAAAACGTCCAGGAAGCTAAACAAACTCCATAAAAAAACACACCAAAACTCAAAAGATTTCTCATCAGAATCCATGGAGGCCAGAAGGCAGCACAATTACATTTAAAGAGGCTGAAAGGAGGGGTGCCCGGGGGACTCCATCAGTTAAGTGTCTAACTCTTGATTGCAGCTCAGGTCTTCATCTCACGGTTCACGGGCTCAAGCCCATGTGTTGCTGACAGCACAGAGCCTGAGCCTGCTTCAGATTCTGTGTCTCCCTCTGCCCCTCCCCTGCTTGTGCTCGGTCTCTCTCTGAAAAATAAACATTTAAAAAAGTTTAAAAAAAGAAAAGGAAGGACCAATTTTCACTTCTGGGATTCAAGTGTGAGGAGATCTACTGAACCACACTCCCAAGTGGAATAAAGCTTATTTATTTTTTTTAAATTTAGAAGTTTATTTTTGAGAGTGTGCTCGTGTGAGCGGGAGAGGGGCAGAGAGAGAGGGAGACACAGAATCCCAAGCAGGCTCCATGCTGTCAGCAAGGCGGGGCTCCGTCCCACGGACCATGACATTTCCCCCAGGAGAGAGGCAGTCAGAAGCAAAGAGAGGTCTGAAGGTCTCCCCAAGGGAACTCGCCTTATTTGAAATAAAATGTAGGGAAGTTCAAGCCTAAGGCTGCTCTTGAGAACAGAACCTCTCAGTTCAGAGTAACCAGCTCAATCAGGGCCAGCCTGTTCCTGCAGGAAAGAGGCAGCTCAGAGCCCTCCCAGAGTCAGACCAAACCTCAAAGACAGACCTCAACTGCTACCACCTGTTGAATCTAATTGGGTCAGACTGCTCTACGATGTGTGCCCTGGGGCACTGTCAAAACCCAGCACAATCGGGCAGTAATTACAGAGCCTAAAGTCTGGGTGTAATGCCCAGGGAGGCAGTGGACTAACACTGAGGTCAGAGCCGGAGAAGACGGACCTCACTAAAATAACCCGGCCAAGTCACAAAACAAACCAGCACAAACAAAAACGAGCCGGTGGGGTGGTCATCTAGAAGTACTACAATACTTAAAATGTATTTTTCAACAAAACTCTGAGACATAAAGAGAAACAGCAAAGTGTGACCTGTGCACAAGGGAAAAGAGTAAAACCTAACGGACACTGAGCTGTGAGAGGGACAAGGTTTCAGGTTTCCCCCAAGACTTCGAAGCAAACATCGCACATGTTTACAGACATGAAGGAGATCACAAAGTACCGGAAGATGAGGTGACAGTGCCTTGCCAGAGAGAATCACAACAAAGGCACAGACTCATAAAGCAGAGTCAGACGAAAGTTCCAGAGTCCAACAGTACAATAACCAAAATGAGGAATTTACTAGAAAGACTCAACAGCAGCTGTGAACTGGCAGAAGAAATAATCAGCAAATTTGAAAATGGATAGAGATGATGAAAGCAGGACAGAAAACAGAGTAAAGAAAAATGAAAGGAGTCTCAAAAAAAAAAAAAGTGGGACACCTTTAACTGCCCCAGCGTACGGTAAATGGAGTACATTTCCTTATACAAAAGAAAGGACCAAAACCAGTATTAAAAGAAACAAGGCCTGAAAACTTCCCAAATTTGCTTTAAAAAAAAAAAAAATCAACAAACATGGTATGCCATTCCTTAAGTCAACTTTGCTTTCTTTTTTATTTTTATAATCTTATAGTTTTGGTATACAGATCTCTGCATGTTTTACCATGCTTGTATTTGTTTTAATGATTGTTTAAAAAATGTAAATCTTACTTAAAATTTTTTTTTTATGTTTTTATTTTGAGAGACAGAGACAGAGAGTGAGCGTGAAAGGGGCAGAGAGACAGGGAGACAGAATGTGAAGCAGCTCCAGGCCCTGACAGTCAGCACAGAGCCCGACGCGGGGCTCGAACCCACGGACTGTGAGATCAAAACATCAGGTTCCTATTGTTCATTAGAAATGCAACTGACTTTTGTGTGTTGACCTTATATCTAGTGACCCTGCAAAACCCAATTCTTTAGTTCTGGGAGTGTTTTTGTAGGTTTCTTGAGATTTTCTAGGTGGACAATTATGCCATCTATAAATAAGGTTTTATTTATTAATTTATTTATATTCAGTTCTTTCTCTTGCTCTCCAATATATATTCCTCTAACTTCTTTTTCTTGTCTTCAAGCACTGGCTAGGACTTCCAGTGCAATGCTGACTAGAACGGTGGAAATAGACACTGTGCCTTGTTCTGATCTTTGGGGAAAGCATGCGGTCTCTCCTAACATTAAGGATGATGTTAAGTGTTGACCCTTTTTTGGTATCAGGCTAAGTTCCCCACTATTCTCAGTTTCCTGAGTTTGTTTTTTTAAGGATCGACTTTTGTCAAATATTTTTTCTGCAAATAATATCATCATGTGGCTTTTCTTCTTTAGGCTGTTAACACAGTGGCTTATATTGACTTGATTTTAAAATCTTGGACCACGCTTGTGTTTCTGGAGTTGCTTCCTTGTGTTGTGACACCGCTCTTTTTACGTATTGCTAGATTTGCTTATATCTTACAGGAAACATTATGAAAAATGCTGGTCCTTAGTTTTCTTAGACTATTTTTGTCTAAGTTTTTAAAAAGTTTATTTTTAAACAACCTTTACAGCAAACATGGGGCTCAAACTCATAATCCTGAGATCAAAAGTCATGTGATTTTCTAACCGAGCCAGCCAGATGTCCGTGTGTGAGTGTTTAATGTTTACTTATTTTTCAGACAGAGAGAGACAGAGCATGAGCAGGGGAGGGGCAGAGAGAGAGGGAGACACAGAATCTGAAGCAGGATCCAGGCTCTGAGCTGTCAGCAGAGCTTGATGCAGGGGGGCTTGAACCCACGAAGTGTGAGATCATGACCTGAGCTGAAGTTGCAGGGCTCTGACCCACAAACTGTGAAATCATGACCCGAGCCGAAGTCTGTTGCTTAATCAGATGAGCCACCCAGGTGTCCCTGTGTTTGATATCAAGGTAATGCTTGCCTCACAAATAGAGTTGCAAAGTGTTCCCTCCTCTGGGAAGTTGTGTATAATTGGTGTTATTTCTTCAAATGTTTTTTTTTTTTAATTTTTTAAACGTTTTATTTATTTCTGAGAGAGAGAGAGAGAGAGAGAGAGAGAGAACAGGGGAGGGTCAGAGAGAGGGAGACACAGAATCTGAAGCAGGCTCCAGGCTCCGAGCTGTCAGCACAGAGCCCGACGTGGGGCTCGAACCCACAAACGGTTAAGATCATGACCTGAGCCGAAGTCGGAGGCATAACCGACTGAGCCACCCAGGCGCCCCACCAAATGTTTAAATTTGGCAGTAAAATCACTTGGGCCTGGAGTTTTCTTTTTAGGAAGGTTTATTATTAGGTATTCAACTTCTTTAATAGTTTCACCTTGGGCAAGTTTTGACAGTTCATGGTTTTCAAGGAATTGGTCCATTTTCTCTAAGTTGCCAAATGGACATGCACACAGCCGCTGAAAGTACTTCCTTCTTAGCCTCGTACGGTCGGTGGGGTCTGCTGTGACACACACCCTCTTTGTTCCTGAGACTGGGAATTCAGTTCTTGTCTCTCTGTCAGTCATGCTACAACTTACAGATTTTTATGTTTCCAAAGAATCAGTTTTTGAATTTATTCTACCCTTTTACCATTTTCAGTTTCAGTGACTTCTTCCGTTGTCTCTGTCATTTCCTTCCTCATGGCTGCTTTGGGTTTACGTCGCCCTTTTTTTTTCTACTTTCTTAAGGTGGAAGCTTAGAAGCCATTCTTATTTTCTAATAGAATCACTCAGTTGTGTAATTTGCCTCTAAGCACTGCATCAGGCGGCTCGCACACATTTGCAGGGAGCAGCCATTTGGTGGACGGCTGGGGGACGTCCGTGGCACCAGAGACGGGCTTCCTCTCGGATGGAAGGCGGAAAGCAGAGACCGCGCCTTCTGAGGCCGCACACTCTCTCTCAGTCCTGAAGGAGGCACTCCCTAGGCTGCATCTGTCATCCCTGCACATGATGTAGACCGTGTCTTGTCCTGTCCCCGGGACACAGTGTTTGCTGAGTTACACTCCTGGCGACTCTCTGCATAGCTGGCCACCGGGGACACCCCCCACCCCACGTTTCTAAGAAGGAAGATACAATTTACATCGAGTTTATAACTTAAAATGCATCGCTTGATAAACTGTTGACATACAATGGTTTCCCACCATATGCGAGAATAGACAGCATTCCCATCACCCCCTAAGTTACCCTAATGTCCCTCTGTGGCCCAACCCCTGCGCCAGGCAAGCACCCACCTCACCTCTGCTCCCCTGGTTGTGCCTCTGCCAGAACGTCATATAAATGAAATCGCAGAGCGTGCAGGCTTTCGTGTTTGGTACCTTGCACTTAGCACAACAGCATGCTCTCCAGGTGTGGCCACAGCCATACGGAGTGCGCGCTCGGGCGCCGGGCAGCGCCCCCCACCCGCCGCTCTCCAGCTGGCTGACACATGGGGCCTGTCTTGCTTTTGGCTCTTGTGAACACAAGTGCTACAAACATTTGCATTCAGGTTTTCTCTTTCTAGAAGTTTTCTAGTCTTAGCTTTTACATTTTAATCTGAGTCGTTTCAGCCAGTTTTTGTACATGGTGTGAAGCAAACGATGGGCTCATACCTGTGCTTCTGGGCAACCGATTACTCCAGTACCGTTTGCGGAAAAGACCATTCCTACGGAATTGCAATGGCACCTTTGTCGAAAATCAACCAACTTTGAACAGGTGGGTCTATTTCTGGATTCTCCAGTCTGTTCTGTTTACAATTATGCCGATTTCACTCAGTGTACTATTACAGCTTTACAGTAAATTCTGAAATTAATTTGTGTGTGAGTACTCAAACTTGGTTCTCCTTTATTATTTTTTAAACATTTTTATTTAAAAAATTTTTTTAATGTTTATTTATTTTTGAGAGCGAGCGACAGAGTACGAGCGGGAGAGGGGCAGAGAGAGAGGGAGACACAGAATCGGAAAGAGGATTCAGGATCTGAGCTGTCAGCTGAGAGCCTGACATGGGGCTCAAACCCACGAACCGTAAGATCATGACCTGAGCCGAAGTCGTACGCTTATCCAACGGAGCCACCCAGTTTCCTCAGTTCTCCTTTAAAAAAAAAAAAAAGTCTGAAAAAATAAAAATAAAAATGAAAAAAAAAAAAGTCTGGAGGGGCACCCGGGTGGCTCAGTTGGTTAAGTGGCCAACTTTGGCTCAGGTCATGATCTCAGCATGTGAGGGTTTGAGACCTGCACTGGGCTCTGTGCTGACAGTGCAGAGCCTGCCTGGGGTTCTCTCCCCCCCCCTCTGCCCCTCCCCCACTTTTGCCCCCCCCCTCTTCCTCCCCCCC
>NW_027529176.1:599195-608150 GCF_008692635.1 Crocuta crocuta
CCCAAAGTGAACAAAATAAAAAAAAAACCTGGCTATTCTCTGTTGGGAATGTTTGGCTTTGCTTTTTCATATAAACTCTAGTAGGGATCAGCTTACCAACATTTACAAAGATATCTGCTGAGATTTGACTGGGATTGTATGAAATCTATTTTCATCTTACCAACACTGAGTCTTCGGTTTATGACCATGGCATTTCTTTCCATTTACTTAGATCCTCTTTAATTATTCTCAGCAGTGTTCTACAGCTTTCCATGCACAAATTTTATACACAGTTTACAAGGTCCACCCCCATGGTAACCAGTCTACAGACAGCCCCCAATGGTACTGCCTCCGGGGGCTCACACCTTGAGCGGTCTTCTCCCGTGCTGTGGCTGGGTTATTCTCGTCAACAGGTGAGATGGTATTTGAGAACACGAGACAAAGGCCACGCTGGATACCCTTGATCTGGGAGAAGCAGGCTGACTGGCTGTAAGTTGCCCTGAGGAGGGGCTCCTGAAAATTTTTTTAATTTTATGAAAAGCCACTGGCCACCAAACACTCTAGTGAACTTAAAGCAGGTCTCTCTTACCAGCTGAGCCTTGAAATGGCTGCAATCTCGTGAGAGACCTTGCATCAGAATCAGCATGTGGCTCTCAAAGACTGTGAGCTGTTTGCTGTTCAAAGCAGTTAGGTTTGGAGACAACTGGCGACACAGTAACAGATAAGTTAGCCAGTAAACAGTTTGTTTTCTTGATGCTGTTGTTAAGTATTTCCACTTTCTCAACAGCTGATTGCTAGTGTACAGAAATGTAATTGGTTTTTGTATGTTAACCTCGAGTCCTGTGACCTCACTAAACTCACTTATTAGTTCTAATAACTTTTGTGTTTTCTTTTTTTGTAGATTCCTTGGGATTTTCTAAGTAAATGACAACGTTTTCTATAAACAGAGACAGTTCTATGTCCTACCTTCCAATTTTTCGTTTTTTATTTACTTATTTGCCGTATTACGTGACCAGGTGTCACACACGTTGTTGAAGGAGTGGTGGGAGCAGACCGCGCAGCCTTCTGCGCCAGCGCTGGAGGCAAGGCGCCCGCTCTTCCAGCGTGAAGCACAACGCCGGCTGCGGGTTTTCGCAGGTGCTTCCTATTACACTTAGGAACCGCCCTTCCCAGTTTGCTGAGCTTTTACCATGAAGTGGCTGTTGAGTTTGTCCAATGTTTCTCCTGCCATTGTTGAGATGGGAGTGTGGTTTTTCTTCTCTTTGTCCACTGACGCGGTAAGTTACAGCGAGTTCTAAATGCTGACCAGACCTCCATCTACGGAGCTCCACTCCAGCCTCGCACCTCGCAGCTGCTGAGGAGTCCGTGTTGTTCTGGTCTGTGAGCCTCTGTGCAATCCTCTTTCTTTTTCTGGCTGCTTTATGATTCTTCTCTTCACCCGTTTTCAGCAAGTTGTTAGTGATATGCACGTTTTTTGGTGCTTATCCTCCTTGGGAATTCTTGTAAGTCTTGGATCTGTGGGTTCACAGCTTTCCAAAATTGTGGACGACTCTGTCTTAAGCATTCCCACCCTTTACTGGAAACTCACCTGCGTGTCAGGCTGTGTGGTATCATCCCTGCGAGGCTCAGCTCATGTTTTCCAGTCTTGTTTTTCTCTGTAAATCACCATGGACAGTCTCTGTATTACTCTAGTTCAGCGAGCTTTCCTTCTGCAGTATCTAGTCTGCTACTCATCCCCAGCAGTGACTTACAGAAAAGTTGGGAACATAGGACAGAGCTCCCACGTGGCCCTCACGCTGCCGTTAGCAGGGTTAACACTGTTGTCACAAGCGAAAAATCAATATGCAGGTTTCCCCTGCTACCCAGAAGTATGGCGTTCCTATGCCAACTTCCGTAAAGCCAAGAACCACTGTTAATTGACATGGAAAAATTTAGAGTATTCCCAGACCCAAAAAATCATCTCTCTTCGGCTTTTCTGATACCTTAGCTCACACCTTGCAAACAGATGCACAAACCAAGCAGAGATAACTCACTGATGCTCACAGGCCCAGTGCAGCAGCCCTGGCAGCCTGATGGCGAGATCTGAACTCAGTTCCTGAGTGAGGCGCTTGGTGCCGCCTCCCTGGCTGCTCAGAGCGTAGGCTGCCTGCGACGGCTCGCCACAAATTCAGTGCGGGTGCCATTTTTGCTTTTTGCAAAAATGAAAACCCTCTTTGGATTTCTTTCAGTTAGCAAAAACAGATACTAACGGAGGTCTTTTGTTGTAAAAGCGAAATACCATAATGTGAACTTTCAAAAAAATGTGGGATACCTACATTTTACTATTAACTAAGTAAAGTTTCTATTTTATTCAGATCTCCTTAGTTTTTACCTTCTGTCCTTCTGTCCCAGAACTTCATCTAAGAGATTACACCACATTTAGTTCTTTTGGTCTCCTTACGTTCCCCTGACAGCCTCTTAGACTTTCCTGGCTTCTCATGACCTTGACAGTTTAGAGAACTCATCCAGGATTTTGTAGAATTTCCCTCCATTTGGATTTGTCCCGTGTCTTTTCCTCATAGAAGTTTTTGGAGAGAAAGACCACAGAGATTAAGTGCCCTCGTTGTCCCACCACAGCTGTACAGGCACCACGAGGCCACGCCTGTCAGGCGTCTCCCGGGTATTCACCCCCCACCCTTTCCCACTCGGTGCTTCTTGGAAGTCGCTATGTGTAGCCCACAGGTGCAGGTGGGAAGATACATGTCATCTCTCTGGGGGGAGTGTCCACACAAACAGTGTGAATTCTTCTGCGTGGCAGACTTGTTCCATCAACACTTTATTCCCCTTCCTTCTTTTCTCTACCTTCCACGCCCTCATCTTCATGGAGGCTTTGCTTCTTTGAGCACAGAGAATGTTCTTACAATTGTTTTAAGATCTTCGTTGGCTAGTTGCCGTCACCCCTGGGAACACAGCTACGGCTCCCCTTGTTAGTCACAGGATGCACTCTCATGCCCACTGGCTCATCTGTCAGTTCTGACTGGGCCCTGGACACGAGGGTCTTTACGCTGTGTCTGGGTTTGTGGTATTCCTACTGAGAGTGTTTCGTGTGGGTCAGCCTGATCCTTTCGAGGCAAGTCTTTAAACTCGATTACGTTGCATTTAAGGCAGCCTTTCTCAGTTTGCTCCCACCTCCAAGCTGTAGCTCATCTGGTCCCTGCTGAATCCTCTAAGTGTTCAACGTGGCTCCTCCGCTCTGGCCATGAGAACTCAGGTAACGCATGGCCCTGTCAGAGCTCTGCAGAGCGGCAGTTCCTTGCCTAGAAGGTTCTCAGGCTGGCTCCTCCTACAGACCGGCGAACCAGAACTCTGCCCAAGACCCGAAGGGGCTCCAGTGCAGACTCCTGGAGCTCTTTCTCAGTGCAGCTCCCTTCTCTGGTATCACATCTTGCAAATTCTAGCTGCCTCAGTTTCTCCAAAGTCTGGACTGTTAGGTTTCCCCTTTCTGTGCTGGAGTTTGAAAACCACCTCTAGGTTTGGGGCGCCTGGGTGGCTTAGCTGGTTAAGCGTCTGACTTTCGCTTAGGTCATGATCTCGCGGTTCGTGAGTTCGAGCCCCGCGTCGGGCTCTGTGCTGACTGCCAGCTCAGAGTCTGGAGCCTGTTTCAGAGTCTGTGTCTCCCTCTCTCTCTGACCCTCCCCTGCTCACGCTGTCTCTCTCTCTCTCTCTCCTAGAAATAAATAAAACATTAAAAAAAAAAATTTGAAAACCACCTCTAGGTAGAAAGAATGGCACCTGTCCCTCGTTTCCAATCCTGAACACTGTTCAAGGGTTAAGCCCACATTGCACGTGTCCCCACATTGCACAAGCCCCACCTTAAGGGCCATCAGGAGTTTGAGATGTTCTCTTGGTGAATCTCTCACAGAACCCGAAGTTCTCTCTCCCTGCCTCGTGGTTCAAGGCCCCTCCTTCTCTGCTGCCTCCAGGGAATCCTGGAGGTGGTCTTAGCTTTTCCTAAAAATGCCCCTGATTAGAAATATGGAAGGAACAGGGAGCAGTGAGTGCCCGGCTGCTAGCTGGTAACCAGTGCTCTAACCTTGAAATGCGCTTATTTTTAAAAGTAAACTCTGGAGGCGCCTGGATGGCTCAATTGGTTGAGCATCCGACTCTTGGTTTTGACTGAGGTCATGATCCCATGGTCATGGGATTGAGTCCTGTGTTGGGCTCTACACTCAGGATTCTTTCTCCCCCTCTGCCCATCTCCTCAGTATTCAATTGCTTGCTCTCTCAACAAAACAAAAACAACCCACAAAACTCTACACCCAGCGTGAGGCCTGAATTCACAACGAGATCAAAAGTTGCATGCCCTGTGCACTGAGCGGGCCGGGAGCCCCAAGATGTACTTCTTGGGGTAACAGCCAAGTCTGATCGTAAACTTGGAGCCTCTGGCCTTATTTTTGATGGCCCTGGGAACAACCTAAAATGAATCCAAAATTCTGCAGGGATGTATGTTTTTATAGACAGGCTCTGTGTCTGAGTGTTTTCTCAGAGGACTCCACGGCCCCAAAGGGTTAACAAGCCCTGTACCCGCGAGGGGCGCGCCGCTGCGCTTCCTGAGCACCTGCCCCAGGACACCTTAGTCCCCGCTCTTTGTTCCCCGAAAGCCAATCCAAAGGCCAGTGTGCAGGACGTGTTCCTTTCTCCTGAATGTGGCCGGCCGACAACTCTCTGGGGTCCAGGAACACGGGCATTAGTGGTGGCGAGTGTGTGCCTGGAGCCATGCAGCCACAGAAGCAGACACATCCAGGCTGTAGAGTGAGGTGTCAGGGGCCACGAGGCTGGTCCGGAAGGGGAGAGCCACTGGGCCCCCTCCTCCGCCCTGTCCTCGCCTGAGCTGAGACCACCTGCACCATCATGTCCTTTCCTTGTTTCTGCTGAAGTTTGCTTTATTAGTTCCTCCAACACAGGCACCAGTACGTCCTTCCTAATGTCTAGCCGTCTGGTCACTGGCCCCCTGTACTCAGACCTCTGGGCCATCGAACACGTGCGGGTTGGTGACTCTGCTCACTCTGCAGCTTTCAGGGTTCAGAAAGGAGCCGGTGGTGGTAGCTGCTGTGTTGCCAGAACTGGGAAGCATCTGAGGGCGGGCCTTCCTCATCTCACAGCCCCTTCCAGAGCTGGGGGGGGCCCTGCGGCCGGAGCTGGAAGGCCCGGGGTGTATGCAGGTGAGGATTCTGGCTCAGGCCCTGGTGACACACGATGGGAGCTCTCTGTGCCTCCCAGAGTGGGTCCTGTAAGTCCCGCTGCCCCTCCCCGGGCCTTTAATAAAGAATTTTGAGCGCACACGGGTCCTGTGGAGTCCGGCGTGCACGACTACGCCCTGGACACCTACCTTCCCTCCAAGGAGACCATCACGGCCCAGACTTCCAGAGCCCTTCTGAGACGGCCTCCCCGCCCCCCTCGCCATCCTGGGGGGCTGCAGGAGGAAACAGACACGAGAGGCCACCGTGTAGAGCCTGTCGTTTATAGGTCTCTGCCAGTCTCATCTCTCTGTGTATATGTTTATCTCTACTGAAGGGGCAGGGGAACTCTCATGTAAAAATCCTGACTGTGAACAACCGCAGCGTGGGGCAGCCCAAGCGTGGCTAGGGTCTAAGAAAGCAGGTGAGGGTGGGGCCAGTGTCTTGACCCCCTGGGCACGGGCAGGGGTCTCCTGCTGCTGAAATATGGAATGTCTGGAAAAGGTAGTCAGAGGCAACAGCTGGTCATCACCGGAAAGATGGTGGACTTCAGGTCTGGTTTAACCAATCCCCAGCTTTCTTTGCTAGGTTTCCTAATGTCTTTGAGACTCGATTTTCTTCTCTACAAAATGGCCACTTGTCACCTTCTTGCATGGCTGTGGATGGAGGAGAACAGATGCACAGAAAGGCACAGTTTAGCCTCATGCTGTGGGTAAGGCCTGGACAAGCACACCTGTGCTACTTTGGCAGCTGGCACTGCAGCTGTCTGGGTTCGGGGAGACCCGGGAGCCTCCAGGCCCTGCAGTGTGCCTCCCAGCCTGCCCCTGGGGAGCACTACCCCAGGGTGCTCCTTCGGCATTTTGGCTCAACTGACAGATCCCCAAGGGCAGGACCCAGAGGGCCTGCCGGGTCCTGCCGGCTGTCCAAGAACAAGCTCAGCGGGCCTCAGCTGGCTCCAAGCGCCAGGACGGGAGGGGTGTTCTTGGCGGTCACAGGAACTCTGGAAACATTCCGCGGGGAACTCTGGGCATCCGCGTGCACCCAAGTGGTCCCGCAGGTTGCTGAGGACCTGACTGCGGGAAATGCTGTGCCCAGAACTCTCCACCCAGAGACCCAGCCTCTCCAGAGCGAGCCTCTGACCATCTGACTCTTCAAGGCCGCCTGGATGGGCCCTGGCCGCGGCGCCGCCCTGTCCCTAGGCCTCCACCTCCACACAGTCCTACTAGGCTCATTCCTGCTCCCAAAGGAGAGAGAATTACACTGATCAGACTCACACTGGGGGGGGGGCCAGAGCGGCGCCTGAGGCCAAAATTTAAGGAGCCCCCCTCCCCCAGGGCCTCCAAGTGGCCCTGAAAAAAGTGCCTCCTTAAACTGTGCTGTCAGGCAACTCCCAGCCTCACCCAGGCCCTGATCCCCAGGCCAGATAGGTCTGATTCACAGAGAATCCCAGTGGGTGTGGGTGGTAAGGGGAACAGCACAGGCTGTAGGTCAGAAGCGCTGGGCACACCCACAGGGCACACTCATGCTCACCGATTTCCGTCCCCACAGCAGCAGGAGCTGAAGGCTCTAAAGACTCTCTGCTTATCCAGCTGAGGTGCCATGGCCACCGCGTCTTTAACTGCATGAGGGTCTGAGGGTGAGTAAGCCGACACAACTGTCTGGGGTCAGTGACCTGTTGGTCTGTCCCTCAATGCTGTCCGGACCTGGACCCACTGGCCCGGGTTTCTGGAGCTGAACCCCTTCCCCCATCTTATTCACCCTTGAGAGTCCAGCACCATACCTCCGACTGCCCCCTGTCTCTTAGGTCAAATGTGGGGAGTCTCTCTTGGTAGAACTGTGAGAAAACTTCCAACACCAAGGGAAAAACACCAAAAGCAAAGACATCAGAGTTTCTCGAGGGAGAGCCAGACTCCGATCACAAGTCTGCAGAAAACACTGTGTGAACTTTTTTCACAGAGTACAGACAGACAGGTACAGAACTGTCTCCTGTCTCTGAGCCAGGCAGCTCCGCAGCCTCCTGCATAGCCTGGAAAAGGGATTCCTTCCACTGCTAAGCTACCGTTTTGATATCTATATTCATTGCTGGTACCAGCCCTTACCCCTGTGTCCTGCTTGAACTGCATCCAGACCAGGAAAGATCAAGTACTCGTGCTCCAGCTGGCTCCCCACGCCCCTGCCTGGGGCTCCTGGGTGGCGCAGCTACTCTAAGTGAAGGCTGTCACAGGCCTGACCGTTCCTGTTCAAAGGCCTTGCCCAGAACACAGGCTGTGGGTCCTGGAGAGTATGCTGGTGACACTTCACCCACTCGCCTCACACTCTAAGCAGAAACAGAGAGCAGATTAAGGGGCAGACTAGCAGGTGGGGTGGATCACCCTAGCAGGATTAGAACATTTCTGATGCCCCTCCCTGGTCTGGGTTAAGAGTGTTTCCTGGGAGTGAGGGGAAGGAAAAAGAGGAAGGAAGATAAAAGAAGACAGAAATATCAGACCACTTTCTTTGCTGGGAAAAATGCAAGGTTGGGAAAGAGGAGATGGTATTAACCAGGTAGCCTTTGGGAAAGCACTCCGGCAGCGCACGGAGAGTGGAGAGTGCCCACACAGGCAAGTCACGAAACCAACACAAAGTGTCACCAATAAGAACGCTCCATGACATCCAGTCTCTTTATTCCCAGTCTTCAGGCAGCAAAACTTGAGCAAACAGACCACCCGAGAGAGAGAACCTGGCCTCCAGCTTGGGGCTAATTTCAACCTAAACGTTTCTTCATTCCTAATGGCTTAAAAGCATGAAAGAGAAGTACTTAACAAAGTCTGAAAAACCCAGCATTTTGGCCCTCAAGAAGTCAAAGCGTATTTGGGGGCACCCATAGGCTCTGCAAGACCAGAGTGGCCTTTCTTCAGGCCACCCATTTGCCCGCCTGGGGTATGACTCTCGTCTTCCCCAGACACGACATCACAGCCAGGATGGGAACAGCAGATTCTGAGCTTCAACTCCAGACACACTCTCTGATTTACCTCTGCAAAACCGGAGTGGTCCGGTCTCGCAGGGTCAAACCGTGTAAACAAGCCTGCTGCCAGGCAACTGGAGACGGGGACTTGAATATCAAGTCTTCCTGTGAAGAATGAAAACCAAAGCTGCTCTAGGGAAACCCAACTCCACTATCTCTGGACATGGGTTCAAGACCAATCTGAACTTTATGACGTTTTACTTTCTGTTTTCGTTCCTTTTCCTTTCGCACTAGAGTAACGCCCTCCAATTCACGCGCCACGTCCTAATTTTCTCCGAATAGGTGCCGACCACACCGCCCAGGCAACTGACTTGAGAAAATTCAGAGGATCACCTAGGCAGAATGTCTGCCAGCGAAACTGGGTACGGCTCCAGGACAGACACACTTCCGCGACCGTCCAACACTTAGGAAAGACCGAAGAAGAGGCCCTTCCTCCCCAGCCCAGGAACGCTCGGCGTGTCAGGGGCCGACAAGGAGCGGGCCCCGCACGTCTTCCTCCGAACCTGACCCTCGGCTCCAGTCTCCACATCCCACCCCTACGGGGACTCGCCCCAGCCCCTCACCGGGCTCCAGCAGATAAGCGCGTCGGTGTCCGGGTCGCTCACGAGGGTCCACAGCTTGGTCAGGAAGGCCGGGACGTTGCTGGGCCCCGCCGCGCCGGGGCCCACGGGCAGATCCATACCGTGCAAGGCAGGGAGAGGCGGTGGTGACGACCGCGAAATGGGGCCGAAGGCCGGGCTAGCGCCGGCGCCGCAC
>NW_027529176.1:608185-621989 GCF_008692635.1 Crocuta crocuta
CCGGAGCTGGAGCCAGAGGAGGGGACAGCGGGGACGGGGCCGGGCGGCGGGGTCGGGCGGCGGGGCCTAGGGCTGCACGTGTTGGCGCCTCGGCACTCGGCAAGGCCGCCCGGCGCGCGGCGGGCCCGGGAATGCGAGGAAGAAGGGGCCGCCTGTCCCCTGCTGGAGGTGGGCTCGTAGGGGGCATCCTTGGCAGCGAGCACCCCCTGCGCAGGGGCGGCTGGAGAAGGAGGCGGGTAGAGACCAACGGGAAGTAGAGGTGGCGTCCTGTGCATCAGCCTCTCAGATCCTTTGAATTATGCATCCTGTGGTTGTGTAAATACTTACGCACCTACAGGTCACTTAATGCGATAGGCATGTTCTAACAGTAAGAGAAGAGGTGGACAGAGCGTGAGGGGAACCCAGGGTTTACTGCATTGGACGTGATTTTAAGTGGACTCACGGGCACGCCTGCTGTCCTGCGGAACCCCGCATCGGTTGTGTGATGTCATTACATCTGGGTTGTGGAAAGTCTTAGGAGGCCCGTACAGATTTTCTCAGTCGACTGCACTTACTGTGTCATCAGGCTTCCCCCTCACCTGGTCGGGTGCCCTCCTGCCGGCCGCACGCTGGAGGCAGCTCTGGGCACCAGACTTGGTTGCCTCCACCACTTGGCCCCATTCTCCGAGGTGCTGTTTGTGTTTGTGCTCAAACCAGTTTTGCTCTTTTTACTTGTTCTTGTAACTGTGTGTCTGAGTAAATATTGGAGATAAACAGTGTGAGTGAGCTATAGCAGAGTCGTTTTTTTGGAAACTAAGCTGAGTGCTGTGGATGCTTTTATATGTCCAATTAGGTGAGAGAATTGCCAACTGTTGAAAAGTAGTGAAATCCGCGATTCTGTACTCAGATGTTTCCTAAAAGTCTACAGTTTTTTGTTCTTCAATTTCTTCTGGTAAAAGGAACTGACAGGGCTCACCCACTATGCTCTGTATCCTGCAGAGTTAGGGGTGTGATGGTATCTGGGGAGCAGACTGGGGTCCTCTCCTAGCAGGGGTGAGTGGACGTGTTCTTAAGTAAAGCTTGTGTAGTCACTGTTGCCCTTAACCCACCTTACAATTTACTGATCAGCTGTTGGTCCCGATCTAGTTGGATATGGAGGCTTCTCTTTCAGGGACAAACCCCCTCCACGGTCTTGCTCCGCCTCCGGCCCCAGCCTCTGCCCTAGTGCCCTCCGCCCTGGAGTTCGCCAGCATGGGGTGGAGGCTGGAGAGCCTCTCTTAGCAATGCGGTGGGAACTGACCTTTAAGAAAGAGATGTTGTCCCGGGCGCCTGCGTGGCTTAGTCGGTTAAGTGTCCGTTAAGCGTCCGACTTTCGCTTAGGTCATGATCTTGCGGTTCGTGGGTTCGAGCCCCGCGTCGGGCTCTGTGCTGACTGCCAGCTCAGAGCCTGGAGCCTATTTCAGAGTCTGTGTCTCCCTCTCTCTAACCCTCCCCTGCTCACGCTGTCTTTCTCTCTCTCTTAGAAATAAATTTAAAAATATTAAAGAAAAAAGAAAGAGATGTTGTCCTTGAAAAGTCCTTGCCTTGTGAGATGCAAATTACATGTCCCTTTCAGGGGCAGGTGGCCTTGCTGTCAGTGGAGGTGGACAGTGAGGACGGTCCCCCCCACCCAGCCTCCGGTTTAATTGGGTGGTTTTGGTGGAGGTAGAGTCTTGTGACCTGAGGGCTGTGGCCTTGGACGGTGGCCACACAGAGCAAGCAGGGGTCTGGTGGGTGGTGGGTGGGTTGGGCGTCCAGCTGTCACCAACACTGTGCTTCTTTGCAGACCTCCCTCATCTGTGCCTCTGCTCCCAGCCGCCAGGATGGCAGCGATTCTGGCCTGTCTGAAAGCGAGGAGAGTGTGTTCTCAGGCCTGGAAGATTCTGGCAGCGACAGTAGTGAGGATGACCCAGCCGAGGGAGAGGATGGGGTCAGCAGTGATGAAGGCCACAGCAGGATGGAGAAGACCTGTAGGCAACAGGTGCAGGTGGGTGAGCGAGGCTCCGGTAGGCTCTCCCGTCCACATGAAGATGGACAGGAAAGACAGCTACTAGGGGGTTCTCCACGATTGTGCGCTGGGTCCTCAGGAACTCCAGAAGTCCACCCCCCTGGGCCTCCCCCTCAATAATTCTGATGTCACCTTTCCAGGGGACTCGCCCACTTTGCTAGACTCGGTGTGGGGGTGTAGGCCGAGTGTCCTAGGGGCAGAGCCTGAGGTGGGGATTCATGCACGAGGGAGCGTCCGGCCGGGAGCTCGCAGGGCACACACGAGGGGCCAGCCGGACAGGAACCCCCTCCACCTGAGTCTGGCCCCGGGGGGCCTTGCTGTCGACCCCGTGCCCGGCCCTGTGAGGATGGGGGCGCACGTCACTCTTGTCTCAAGTGAGCAACATGAGAGAAATACTTAATTTGACTAAAATACAACATGTGCTGTTTTGAGTGTTTTATTTGTTTTTTTAAAGTTTATTTTGAGAGAGAGAGATAATATTACAAGCAGGGTCCCTGCTGTCAGCACTGAGCCCAATGTTGGGCTCAAACTCATGACCCTGAGATGATGACCTGAGCTGAAATCAAGAGTCAGACTCTCAACAGACAGCCACCCAGGTGCCCCTGGATTGTTTTAGAAAGTAGTTTATAACTATACTTCCAGTGTGTCTGGTGTTCTGGAAGTTACAACCTTGAATCATACAGAAGCCCTCCCCCATCACAGGAACCAAAAAGCCAAGCTTGTTCTGTTTCCCAGGAAGATTTAAAGATTTAAAGGCACATTGCAGCCTTTCACTCCTTCAAGCCTTGGTTGGCATGCTGGCGTGCACGGAGAGGTGATGTGTTAACTGGAGTGACTGTCGTTTGTAGCTGACGATGGCCAACTATTTTCTCCTCTTTTTAACTTTTTAAAATTACAGAGTAGGGGCGCCTGGGTGGCGCTGTCGTTTAAGCGTCTGACTTCTGCTTGGGTTATGATCTCGTGGTTCGTGAGTGGGCTGACAGCGTGGAGCCTCCCTCGGCTGCTGCGGCCCCTCTCTCTGCCCCTCTTCCGCTTGAGCATATGGGTCATTTTTCTCTCTCAAAAATAAACGTTCAAAAACATTACAAGATATATTTTCCATGGCAAAAATTAAATCTTTTCTCAACACCGTTCAGTACAAAGTCAAAGTTCTCACTCCCTGCTTTTGCTGCAGTGCATGACCACAGCTAAGAATTTCATCACCTTCCCACGTCTTTTTTCCTCCTTATAAAATTAAGGATCTATATGCTGACGTATTTAATTATCTTAATTAATTAATTAATTAATTTTTTAATCAGGTTACACGCCCAATGTGGGGCTTTAACTCATGACCCTGACATCAAGAGTCACATGCTCTACCTACTGAGCCAGCCTGATGTTTCAGTATTTTTTTTGAAAAAAAATTTTTAGTGTATATTTTTACTTTTGAGAGAGAGAGAAAGAGAGAGAGACAGACAGACAGAGAGAGAGCACGCACACGCTTGTGTGCAAGCTGGGGTGGGGCAGAGAGAGAAGGAGAGAGATCCAAAGCAGGCTTTGTGCTTACAGCACAAGAGCCCAATGTGGGGCTCAAACTCACTGTGACCTAAGCTGAAGTCAGATGCTTAACCAACTGAGCCACCTGGGTGTTCCCAAATTTTTTTTAAAAAAAGGGTTTTTTGTCTTTTTTTATAAACAGAATTTTAAAAGTAATTTTTAAAAGTTAAACACCTTCGGGGGCACCTGGGTGGCTTAGTTGGTTAAGCATCCGACTTTCGCTTGGGTCATGATCTCATGGTTCATGGGTTCAAGCCCCGCGNTAAAAGTTAAACACCTTCGGAGACACCTGGCTGACTCAGTCATAGGTAGAGCACATGGTCTTGATTCGGGTCCTGAGTTTAAGCTCTGTGTTGGTGTGGAGCCTACCTTAAAAAAAAAATAAAATAAAGGGGTGCCTGGGTGGCTCAGTCGGTTAAGCATCTGACTTCGGCTCAGGTCATGATCTCACGGTTCGTGGGTTTGAGCCCCGCATTGGGCTCTGCTGACAGCTCGGAGCCTGGAGCCTGTTTCAGATTCTGTGTCTCCCTGTGTCTCTGCCCCTCCCCTGCTCACGCTGCCTCTCTCTCTCTCTCTCTCAGAAATAAATAAAAAATATTAAAAAAAATTTTAAAAATAAAAAATTAAGTAATTTTGAATAAATATTTTCTTTGTTTTATTAAAAATATTTTTTAATCTACTATTATTTTTGAGAGAGAAAGACAGAATGTGAGCAGAGAAGGGGCAGAGAGAGGGGGAGACACAGAATCTGAAGCAGCTCCAGGCTCCGAGCTGTCAGCACAGAGCCCGACGCGGGGCTCAAACCCATGAACCGTGAGATTCTGACCTGAGCCGAAGCCGGATGCTCAACTGACTGAGCCCCCAGGTGCCCCTTTAATAAAAATTTCCTATTTAAGTTCTCTCAACGAGGTAACGTGTGCAAGTATCTCAGGAGACCGCACGGAATCTGGTGGAACGGCCTGCACACTGTGCGCATGTTAGGCGCCCCCTGAGCTGCCAGGCACACGCTCGTCCATGCGGGTTCTTCTCAGCTTTCTGTGCCAACGTGGCTGGGTGTCCTCTGCAGGGCCGCCTTCTCCGCTCCCCAGGTGGCCCAGCAGGGACTGAGGCCACAGCCCAGGAGAGAGCAAATGCCCTCCCTCCTCAGAAGGTGGGGTGCGGCCCTCCGTCGTGGGAAGCTGGCTCTGCAGCAGCCTGAGCGGCCCCCTACTTGACGCCAGGACCTTGGCCCCTCCCGTGTGTGCTGTGCTGGGGCGGCTCCTGCCTGTCTCAGGGCCAGGCCGTGAGGACCATCTCTGGACATGAGCCGTGAGCAGTTCTGAGTCCTGCACACACCTCAGGGCCCTGTCCCGCATGAGCGTCCACACCTCTGGCTCTTTTGTGCTCTAATTGAGAGGTACGGTGGCCTGTGTGGGAGTGCTTTCTGTTCTAATCACAGTTGTCGTTTGTAGGTTTGAGCTCCTCTAGGCAGAGAGAGGATTGAAGTGTAGGGGGAGTGTTCTCGGTCCTTAGCGGAAATCCCATTCCCCGTCTCTCCTTTTTTCCAGCTGTTCCTCGAGCTGCCGTACCCATCCACCTGCATGAGCTGGGTCTCTACACCCTTTCTGTTCACACCCCCTCTTTGGGTGTTCTGAGCCCCGTCTAGCATGTAGCCTCATGGCCAGGGCTGAGACAGCCAGTTACCACCTACTGTGTAATCCCCTGTCTTCCCACAAATGCGGCCACATGGGGCGTCCAGAGTGGCCCCCATGATGGCCTGAGTCAGGCCCGCCCTCTGCTATCTGAAGCCAGTCCAGGTGCCCAAGTGCAGAACCTCTACCATGCTCGGCGGGGTTCCCCTGGGTCACCTTCACCTGCTGTAGCCGGGGGCTTGTCACCTGTCACACCATGGAGGCTTCCAGCAAGATGTTCCAATCACCCGAGACCCACTTCCGTCGAGCAGCTTCTAGAGTTAGTGTCTCCCTACCCGTGTCGGTCCCGCCGGCCCGTGCCAACAGTGACGCCACCTTCTGCTGTGTCTTTGCTGGGTGTCCTGGCCTTTTAACGGGAAGCCCCCAGAGTTCTTTGGCTTCTGGCTATGGCCGCCCATGTGGTCTTGCAAACAGTGGCTGTTTGTGAGCTACTTGTACGAGTTGAAATGGTGTTTCCCCGGGGACCCGCTCCGGCTCGTACAAACCAGCAAAATGCCCTTCTGCTCTTCCTTCCACTCCTGTGCCTCCTTTCTGGGGCCTGGTTCTTGCCAGGCACTGACGGCCACCGTGCATTGGGGCTTCCCAGTAACTTCTCTCCCACTGTGTGCTGTCGTCTGTGACTTTGATCCTGTCCCTGTTTCTTCCACGTTCTGTATGTAATGTGTCTCCAGGCCCCAGCACTTTCAGGGGCAGCTGGGTGGCCACCCTGCTTCCCGTGTCTGAAGGGCACCCTGCCTCGTCATCAGGCTGCGTTCTGACGTCACACCCAGGCTGTGCGTCACGGGGCGGAGGCCAGCAGGAGTGGGTGCTCATCGTGGGTACGCTTCTCCGGGCTTTACTGGCCGTCTCTGAAGCCCCTGGCCCAGACACACCGATCAGGTGACGCCGACTGCCATGTGCCTTGCCGCTGATGGGTCATTGTGTGGGGACCCTGCCCTGTAAGTCCTCGGGTCCCGGTGCGGCTGCCACAGGCCATCCCGGACAAGTCACGAACGTCCTGCCGAGACCTCCACGCGTGATCGTGGATGGCCGGGTGTCCGGACACTGCCCCCAGTGTCCCCCTTCTCTCTCATGGGGAGAGAGGGGGCTGCGCGGCCCAGGCGCTCAGGGTCACCCTCAGGAGACCCAGCCCGCTTCAGTGCCTGGCTGCCCTGGGCGCCGCCATGGGTGAGTACCCCTTCTTCCTCCACTTTCTCCACTGTGTTTGGTGGCCGTGTGGACACGTCCACTACTTTATTATTCAGCACTGTGGGAATACGTGACGGGCACGGTCGGGGCATGGCAGAGCACTCGTTCGGGAGCCCCTGAGCCTCGTCGCTCCCGTGCTGCCTTGCCTCTTGCTCCTGCGTGAGGCTGCGGGCTGTTTCCGGTCCCCAGCTCTTTCCAGGGTGTTCTTTGGACCTCCAGGCGTCTGTTTGTGTCATGTCTGGTGGCTTCCTAACCTCCGTCTTCTGCTTTTCTGTCTCTTGAGACCACCCTTGCCGCTCGGTGTCTGCAGCCTTGGTGGGGCGGGCACTCGTGACCTTCTGCTGTCCCGGTCGTGCTGCGATGGTCCCCTCGTTCGTGCTCTCTCACGTGCGCAAGCAGCCTTCCGGACGCACTGCAGGAAGCATCTCTGGGTCAGAGGCTGATGCAGTTTTAGCAGAAGGGAAGTGTGCTGCTGTGTCCTCGTCCCCCCCCCCCCCCCCCCCCCCCCCGCCCGCCCAGGCCGCTCCCACCCTGCGAGACCTCGCGTGGCTAAACCTCGTTCTCTTTCCTGCTCTGATACGTGGCAGAAGCGGCCTCCTGTTGCCGCTCTGTGATTTCTTTTTACATCAGAAACAAGGCATCTTTCCCTATGTTTCCGGAAGGACTGTTCCGGCTACATTGGTGAGCGAGTGCCCAAGACCCCACGTTTCCATCACTGGCCCGTCTCTTGAAGGTCGGGCTCTGCGGGTCCCACTGGTGTTCCCCTTCGCGTGGACCCTCGGCATTTGCCACTCCTGACCTCAGGCGTCTCCGCCCGGCGGGGCCTCGCGTCCGCTCGCTGTGCCCGGCCCTCCGCTCACCACGGGCTCCAGCTCAGTGCTGAAACCCAGCCCCTGCCCCTCGCTCTGCGCACAGTGTGTCTGCAAGCCTGCCCAGCTGGACAGCCCTCTGCACACGTGTCGCCGAAGGAGGCTGCTGAGGAGCCCCGTGCCGCGTGGTCCCGTGCGCCACGTGTCACCCCCCTCCACACACACAGCGCCCTTGGCTGCTTTCTGCCGCTCCTGGCTCTCTGCCGACTGCCTGCACCCCCTCCTGTGTCCCCCCCGAGGCCCCCCCGGCCCCAGCAAGCCCACCCCTGCCCTCNTTCTTAGTTGTCATGTTTACTTGGGTCCTTCTTAGTCACGTTGGGTTTTCCTACTTTGTGTTCTCTCATTCAGAAGTTCCATTGTCAGCTCATTAGTCTGCTCGCCACGTTGGCAAACGGGACCATAGTAGTGATCGTGTCCCAGGTGGGGGTGCTGTTCTCCAGGTATATCAGGAAGAGTCCTGCCTGTTGTGCGCTGCGTACCCGCGGGCAGAAGGGGCCCTGGTGCCGGCGGGCTGTGGCCTGTGGGGGGTGGTACAGGGGGCACCTCGGTGACACTCACCAGCTAGTTCACAGAGCGCCTGCTGTAGAGTCGAGGACGCGACCCCCGTGGGGGAGGGGAGGCAGCCGTCCCTCTACCCGCCCCCACACGTCCAGACGTCACACAGCCACTTGA
The DNA here is from genome assembly GCF_008692635.1 of Crocuta crocuta. Classification (NCBI taxonomy): domain Eukaryota; kingdom Metazoa; phylum Chordata; class Mammalia; order Carnivora; family Hyaenidae; genus Crocuta; species Crocuta crocuta. Next base: position 616,168 of record NW_027529176.1, read on the forward strand.
TGGCACTCTCATTTCTGCGGATCAGAGTTCAGGCACGGTGAGGGGTTGTCATGTCCGGGTGACGTGGTCAGTGGGATTGGGGGAGTCCCACAGCTTCCCTCAACTGTCTCTCTCCAGGGTTCTAGTATGTTCTGTCTAGGAGGACCGTCAGTCATCACACCCCTTGTTTGGGGGCTGAGATGAGGGTCCTAAGGAAGACATCTGGGGCCTTTGCACTCGCATTAGGCCAGGGCAGCCTGAATGACTGGCACTCCCTGGGCACACCTGCCTGCCCGTCTGGGACGCCCTCTCAGGGCTTGGGGCTCTGAGGACACGTGCTCTGGGACGCTGGGCAGACGCGTGGGAGCTTTGTGCTCTTAACCCGGGATTCATGCTTTGTCGTCGGTCGGGGCTGCCCTCCTCGGACAGGTGAGCCGGCCATAAGCCCACTTGGGAGGGGCATGCAGACGGCCCCTCGATGGGAGGAAAGTCAAAGGTTGGCAGCCGTGGTTTGGAACTGCTCCAGCCAGCCCTCTCCGAACCTTGTCGCGTGGCCACGTTGGATGTGGTCTCGGCCCAAGGGTCTCGTCTGAATCGGGCCCAGGCGCCGGAGAAGGTCCTCGGCCTCCTCCCCCACAGCCACGTGCAGCGGTGGCATCAAGTCACACGTACCGTTTCTGTAGGAAATGGGGAAGCGGGTCGCCCCGCTGAGTCACTGGTCTCTGGTGCCCTGGCGTTGGCTGGGCGCAGGCTGCCGTCACCTTGTCTAGGCCCCCAGGTCACCCTCCTCCTTCCCGAGGGCACAGGGCTCTTCTCATCTTGTGTTACGTCTGGCCTTTCTGGGTGCTGGTGGTGCATGTTCCCTGAAAACCGTGTGTGCTGCTCGCAGGACGAGCGCATGCCCAGAGCCCTGACGTGGGCCCTTCCCCAAGCCGGACCCGCTGAAGAGGCTTCGCAGCCTGAGGCCCAGTCTGGAGGGGCCGTGGCGTCAGGTTCTGAGGCCCCTTTGCACGGGGGTCTTTGCCCCTCCCTGGGTCTCTGGGTCACTGCGAACGTGTTGCCAGCAGCAGTCTGGAAGTGACCTTTGCTCTGAGACATCGGGGACACACGGGCCTGACGCACCTCGCGGGGACCTCCAGGGCGTGGTGGCTGCCGTCTCCTTTCTTCTGCGTCTCTGACAGCCCTCCCGTGAGCGGTCCTGACCTGGAGCCCGCAGGGAAGGCGGTGCAGGAGCGGCGTTCCAGCCCGGCTGACCTAGCCAGAGCCACCCTGGCAGCTGTTGCGGCCTTGCTTGCCTTAGCGGGCGGGGCAGCCGTGTGGTCCCAGGCTTGCTCGGCGGTGGGGGTGAGGTGTGGCTGGGCTGGGTCTGTTGTGGCTGCAGTAAGTTGCCATTTAGGCCGTCAGAAGCCGCTTCGGGGTCCCCGCCGTTGCCCTCACAGTAAGGCATGGTCTTGGTGGTGCATAGAGGACCGGGCCCAGCGGCCGCCCAGGACTCGGGGACATGGCCCGGCCCAGGCTCATGGCGCTGTGTGCCCTGTGGGCCTTCCCCCAGGCGCACCCCTGCTCTTCCACTGTGAGGCGGTCCTGGCCTGCGGGCCAGCTGTCAGTACAGCCTCCCTGTCCCTTCTGTGCCTCCGGCCCTGCCTGGACACTGGCCCCCAGACTGCCTGCCTCCTGCTGGCCTCCTCCTTGCTGAGGCCCCCTGGTCCCCCACGCCGCTGGGCGCCAGTCTGCCCTTCATTCCTACCGTTCCCTGGCCAGAGCTGTCACATGCCCCTGCCAGCGGATGCCCATCCTGAGACCCCTGGTCAGGGGCACTCGTCAGAGGGGCTGCTTCTCTTTGCATCCACCTGGGGGCATGTTGAGGGGCAGCGCCACGCAGGGTTGTGTCTGTCTTCGGGCGGGTGCTCGTGTCCTGCAGACTCTGGTGTGGGTCTGGGTGGACCCCGACTGCCTGGAATCTGCGCCCGAGGACCAGGGGTCTCTGATGTTGGTGACCGAGGCTGGGCTGAGTAACAGGTGGCAAAGGACGGTGGTGCCTGTGTTCTTGGGTTCACGTCCTTTTGTGTTTTAAGTTGTCTTTTTAAGTTTTCCTTTTCCTGAATGCCCAGCACTCAACTGCAGCAAAGGGTCTCCAGGCTGTGAAGGGGTCGGCTCCCGCTCCTGGCTCCTGGAGCTGGCCTGGGCCCCGTACCTCTGCTGCCCCCTGGTGGCCCCTGTGCTGCCTGCAGCATCACCTCTGGAGGGAGACCAGGGAGGGCTGGGGGTCCAGCTCTTTTGTGTGGGAACTTGCTGCCCGCCGCTGGGGCGCCCCCTCCTTGTGGGGAACCTGCCTGTCTGTGGCTCCCTGCGCCTGTATGCTTGTCTGGGGGGCCGGCCCCACCCATCAAGGGGCAAAGTGGGGCGCACTGGAGGACAAGGGGACCCCATGACCATGGCCTGAGGCACAGGTGACGTGGGCTCTGCAGGGTTCAGTGCTGGCAGAGAGCATCCGGCCTGGTGCTTGGGCAGCCGTGGAGCCTGGCCGGAGGCCGCCGCTGTGGATCTGCTGGCCGTGGCGTGGAGGGGCGCTTGCTGAGGAGGCTTGTTGCTCGGCCCTGGGCCTGGGGCAGGGGTAGGGCTCCCCGCAAGCGAGGATGGGAGGAGAGCTCTGAGCCCTTCTTGCCCCCCCCCACGCCCCGCACCCATCAGGCGGTGCTGACCCACTTTTAGCGGGCACGGCTCCCACAGCGCGTGCAGCATGGGGAGCAGGGTGGGGGGTGGGTGGAAACCGAATCCCGCCTTGTTCCTGGCCTGGAGAAGAACTTAGTCTCCCACCCTCCTTATACTGAGGGAAAAAACAGGCGAGAGGAAGAGCCGCCTCGCAGGCCCTTGGCTCCTGCCCGGTCAGGGGGAGCAGGGCTCTAGCGGGGGTGCCTCACTCGGGGGCTCCTGCTCCTGAGCACTTTACTGCGCCCAGGAGTGAGAGGTAGGGCTGTTTTCCCCATCAGCCCTGGTTCCGGTACACCCGGTTCCCCCCACCCGAGAGGGAGGAATCTGTTTTCCAGGTTCGGGTGCGAACGTACAGTGGCGCCCACTCGCTGACCTGGTGGGCCGGGGTCGGCCTGGGGCCGTGGATGTGGTGGGTGGGGCCGGTGCCGGAGGGCTATGTCCCCGCAGCGTTCTGTGGGTTAGGGGGTGGGGCGCCTCTTTGGGCCTTTGGCCCACTGGGCGGAATGTGGCTCTCAGCTGCTGCAGGCCGGAGGCCTCCCTGGGGGAGGGTCTTGCCCAGGAATGAGCTGGCGGTGGCCTTGTGACAGCGGTTGGCAGCAAGTGCCACGTGCCTGCCTCTAGAGCGATTGGCCCAGGTGTGGGTCACCCCGCTGCCCTGCCCTCACTTGCTGATACCGAGTGGCCGCCCCCGCCTTGCCCCTGGGCCTGAGGCTCTCCTGAAGCTGGCGGGGCCGGGTGGGGTGGTTGGGCCAGGAGCCCTGCAGCCGGCGTCTTCGTCGGAGGGTGCGGGGCGGCCCGGCCCTCCGCTCGTGGCTTTGTTGCTGGCCGTTCCTTTTTCAGTCTGGCACCAGGTGCCAGCCTTTCCCTGGGGTCTTTTCTTGGAGGAGCTTGAGCGTCGTGACGGGGCTGGCCCTTGACAGGACGCCAGGTGAGGCCCCCGAGGCCCACTTAGACCTGGGGTGTCCCTGATCTTGTCTTGAGGCCCCGGGCCAGGTCGGAGCTGCTTCGAGATTGGGGGGCGGCAGGAACCTTGGCCTCAGCATCAGCAGGCCGAGGAGGGGACAAGGGACCTGGGGCCTGGGCCCTGGCTGAGGTCAGAGGGCGTTGTGTCCCGACATAACCCCTGTTCCTTCTCTTCACAGGCTGGCATCCCTTCCCCAGGGACGGAGGTGGCGGAAGCGCAGGGCTACGAAGAGTATGCGGAAGACAGCTCTGATGAGGAGGTGCGGGCTGGGCTTGCCTCTTCCACGGTTGGGGGGGGTGGGGAGGAGAGGACGGGGGTCCTTCCCCAGGGGGCCTGCGCTGCGCCGGGTGCAGAGGAGTCAGGCCACAGTGAGGGGCCCCGCTCGTGGTTTGGGAGAGCAGTTTTGGGGTCAGGACACCTGTCTGCGGGCGGGCGTGTGTGTGTGTGATGGCCGGGGACGGAAGTGGGGGGACATGGCGCGGTGGGCCCCCGGTGTGTCTGTGCGGCGGCGCTCTGCGCAGGCTGTGCTCCCTTTCTCGGTGGGGACGGAGGGCAGGGGCGGCTCCTGTCGCACCAGCTGGCCCGTGCTGGGGCCCTGTGGGGTGATGGGTCTGGGTGCCGAGGGCAGGAGATGGGTGGCCTGTGGCTGTTCTGCCCCCACCCTCCTTGGTGTCTTCAAAGTGCGGACCAGTGTGGCCCCAGGGAATCCGGTCGCTCCTTCACGTTTATGGTCTGAAGGGACAAGTGTGATGGTGGACAAGGGCTGCCTGGCCTGGTGTCCCGAGGCCCCAGTATGCGGGGCAGAGGCTCAGCTTCCCGGGCCTTCCTGATGTGTGAGGGCTGGAGGCTGAGGAGCTCTGAGGCCGGGGGTGCCCGTCTCCTCCTGCCTGTCCCTCCCACGTGTGTCCCAGGCACTGGCAGGACCGTGGCCCCACACCTCCCAGTGGCCTGGTGGGCGCCCTAGGTGTGAGCCTCTTGGGGCCGCAGGGCCCGGCTTTGCTGTAGAGCTTGCAGGGACAGCAGCCCCCAGAGCTGCCTGTCGGGGGNCCGCCCGATCTGGCCTCTGTGCGTTTAGAGAACAGAGACAAAACAAAATAAATTGGTTTCCTGGCCGGAGCAGCGGGCGCACACGGTGAGGGGGGGCCAGCGCAGCGCGGCTCCCTGCCTGTCTCCCCCTTCCCAGGGGCTCTGGCTGTCGGCAGCCACATCCTGTCGGCTACTTTTTTATATTTGGTATTTTGAGAAATCGATGATGGTTGTAAATGGAGTGCAGAGGCGGGGGAGGGGCCTCGGCCTGCCCACAGGGAGGCGCTCCTCGGCCCGGCCTGCGGGGGCCGCTTCGCTTCCTCTGGCAATGACTATCCCATATGTGTGAGTGACAGGAGGGGGCCTGATGCCCGCCTTCCCGAGCTTCTGCCAGCACAGCCGGCCTGCGGCTCGAGGGGGCGGCAGAGCCCAGCCTTCAGGAGCCGCGCCAGGCCCGGAGGACGCGTCCCCGAGCAGCACGTGTGCCTGGGGTGCTCCGGTTCCTTCCACTCTGATGTGGGTGTCCCTGCAATTGGAGCAAAGCGGGGTGGGCTTCGGGGAGAGGCCAGGGAGGCCAGGCAGCGAGCGTTCCCGTTGGGCACCTGAACAGACACGGCGCGGAGCCTAGGGCTTGGGGGCCACAGGCCGGACACGTCCTGGTGTCAGGGTCGCCCCTGCTTCTCGCAGCGTCCTTGGATGTGGTCAGTGCTGTGGCTCTGGCTGGGGGCAGAGGTGTCCTAACAGGCTTTGTGTTGCTGGGAGAGAGAACCTTCACACACCTGGCATCCCTTCCCCTGGGCCCTGCCCTGCTCAGTCCCCGGGTCTGGGTCTGAGGCCTGAGCTGGGGTTTGTTGGGGCTTCTGGACCCTCTGACTGCTGGCCTCGGCTTTGGGGAGCCCCCCGCCCCAGATGCTGACTGATGGGTGACAGTCTACCCTCGTGGGATGGTCAGAGTCCCGTTTCCGTACGTTTGCCCTCCTCAATCCCCAGATTCACATCCCAAGTCCCCTGGATGTGCTGCTGGTCTGGCGGGGGGCCTGGAGTGGGGGAGTTCGGAGCAGCCGCAGGCTGTGTCCACCCCACCCCCACACGTCCACCTCACTCCCCTCCCACGGCACCGGCACCTCACAGACGTGATCTC
>NW_027529176.1:622122-624967 GCF_008692635.1 Crocuta crocuta
GGCGGCCTTCGCAGCATTGGGCCCCTCTTTGTTCCAAGCAGCTGGGAGAAACTGAGGCCGGCGGTAGGTGAGAGGTGAGGGATGGCTGTGAACTCTGGCCGGAGAGGCTGGGAGCCATCCTTCTCCTCATCCTGGTCCCTGAGCCCTGGGGCCCGACCCCCTCCCGTCCACTGTGGGACCCTCCTGTCCCCTGAGAGACCTCTGTGGCTGGTGGGGGCCGGGCCACAGCCCTGGCCAGCTCCACAGCGCCCTGGCCTCCCAGTGACTCGGGATCCCGCGGGGACGAGCCCAGGCCTGTCTGCATCCAGAGCCCGCGATCCCCTCTGCTCTCTCGCCAAATGGCCGTTAATGGCTTCTCCCAGCTACTGAACCGGCAGCTGCCTCCAGCCTGGCGGCCTCCCGCTCCTCCCGGGGCCGCCGCCCCGCCCATCCTGGCCGCCCGCGCTCCGCGCTCCGAGCGCTTGCGTCGCTGCTGGCAGCGGGAGCCTGGCGGCTCAGGTTTCGGGCTGTTTGTGGAGAGCGCGGCGCTCAGCCTGCTCGTGTGGGCCTTACACCCCCGCAGCCGCCCGGCCCTGGTCTGCCCTTCCCGCCAGTCTGACCCACGGCCTTGCAGGTGGCCGCAGGGTGCACTGGGTGTGACCGCAGAGTGCCCCTCGGTGCCCCTGCCCAGCTCTACCTCCGAGCCAGGCCTGCGGTGCTGGGTGGCGAGGCACGCCCTCCTCCCACCGCTGCGGCCCCCGCCCGCCCCCCTCGGAGAGAGGACTCCCGGGCGGGGGGCAGTGAGGAGCGTGTGGTGGCCGAAGTAGCTGTCCCTTAAGAGAGATGTAGTCAGTGTCCAGGGACAGTCCCAGGTCTCTCAGTGGTGGGCCCGTGCGGCTGCTGGCAGGTGGAGGTGGGGCCGATTCAGAGCCACGGTGTGTGGGTGGCGGAGGGGACCCCGCCTGCTGCTGTGTGCCCGCCTGGAGCCAGCTTCCCCGGCAGCAGGAACCCAGGGGGGCAGGTGGGTGGAAGAGTGGAGGTGTGGCTGCTGGCTTGTTGGAGGGCAGGTTCTGTGGGAAAGGGGGGGGTTGTGGCTGCGGATCGGGCTGGGGTCAGGGGCCGCAGGTAGGGGCTGGCTGTGTGCAGGCAGTGCCTGGGGCTGCGGTGAGTCCTCCGGAGTAAGATCCTGGAGCTCGCTGTCGAGGAGCTCTGGGGACCGACTTGAAGCAGGCAGCAGCTCTGTCCTTGAATAGTGGGTCTCGGAATGGAGTCTCCACCACCCGGCCGGGGGCCCCGAGCCTGGGCCCACACCCGGCACTCCGGAGGGGTTTCTGGGAGCCCAGCCGGCNCCGTGGGCCCCATAGAGGCCCCCGTGGGCAGGGGGCCAGGCGGGGGGCTGGAGGGGTCCCGTGCCAGCACGTGACTGATGGCTCGGGTGGGCCTGGCCCGCAGCACGTTCAAGAGGGACGGGCGGAGGGAGGTGATGGTGTTTGGGGTCGGCGTCTGCGCAGGTGCCCTGCTGCCTGGGTTGCCAAATGTAAGTGGTAGTCTGATGGAGGAGGTTTGGGAAGGTGGCTCTGGGCTCCCCACCTGGTCCCCCGGGCCTGGCCAGCTGGTCTGTGGGCTCTGCTGCTGGCCCTGTCGCCTGCTGGGGTCTCCTCACCTGGCTTTGGCCAGGTAGGGCCTGGCTTTCTCCCCTTTGGTGTGTGAACCAGGACTCCTCCTCCTGGAACCATTGATGGGTTCCAGCGCAGCAGGTGAGCCTGGGGCACACGGCCCGGCCTCCTGTGCCCAGTCCTCTGACAGATTAAACACCGTGGAGGAGCAGGGAGAGGCCGAGGCTCAGGAAGGCTGAGCGGTGCTTGGAGACAGGCTGCAGCTTCGTGCAGGGGGAGCAGAGCGAACACTGCCGGCATTGTAATCGGAGAGGGGCAGGGGAAAAGAGAGAGCTTGAGCGAGGGCGGCTGACCCCAGGCTCCCAGGGGACAGGTGGGAGAGGCAGAACGAGGAGAGAGTGAAGGATTCCAGAGGTGGGCCGGCTTCCTCTCTCGCAGACAGACACGGGAGGGAGGTGGGCAGCCGGCCAGCGCCCTACCTGCACTTCCAATCTGCGGTCCTGACAGCTGCAGCCACTTTGGGGAGGGGGAGGGGAGGGGCTCCTCGAGAGCGGAAAAATCCCAGCCGACAGTTGTTGCTTGCCGCTTATGTCCGGTGCAGTCTGGGGGGTGGGGTCCCCTGCTGGCCTCATCCCGCAGGCTTGTGCTTGGGGCAGAGAGGCCCCCCAGGAGAGCACGAGGGTGTCTGTGTCCTCAGTCTGCGCTCCGAGCTCGGTGCCTGACCTGGAGGGGTCGGTAGGTGCTTGCCCCCATGGGGTCACATGTGCTTCCTGGCAGCCCACAGGTGCTGAGCAGGGTGGGGGCCGGCTGGCCTGCGGGCTGAGGCCTGGTGATGAATCATGTGGTGCCGCCAGCAGCTCATTCCCCAGGCCGGGGACAGGGAGCTGACAGCCGGGGCCGATCAGAGTGTTTCCAGCCCAGCTTGGCCCACAGAGGCGGCTGCCGGCCCAGGGCGCGGGCTCGGCCCCTCCTTTTCAGCTGCCTCTGGGGCGCACACGCGGGGAGCCCAGGTCTTTGTCCCTCTCCGTGGAAGGGGAGGCTGGCCTTCTGGGAGGGAGGCAGGGCCTGCCGTGGGCAGAGAGCACCTGCCACCCCAGCCCAGCCTCTGCAGTCGCCCAGTGGACGACTCCATGGGGCTGCTGGGCTCAGGCTCTGGCTGCCACACACCCCACACCCCACACCCCCCCGTCTGGTTTGAATTTCTGGAGCAGTGAAGGGTGACGGAGCGCTCCTCCCCCGCCCCTCCGCTT
>NW_027529176.1:625096-627205 GCF_008692635.1 Crocuta crocuta
CTGCTACCGGTGCAGCTTGGGGAGCACCGGGCGTGCTGCCCAGGCCTGAGTCGGCCAAGCTGCAGCCGCTGTTGGAGCCACAGGCCCGGCCATGGAGAACTGTGCGCCCCATGCCCCAGTGGGCCAAGTCTCTGGGGACCATCCCAGTGGCCTATCTTCTCCCAGTTTTCCAGATTCGCAAGACCCCCTGCAGGGGCCTCATGACACCCCATCAGCCCTGGGGCTCAAGGGGTCTCCTCCGTTTGCACTCTCCCCTCAGCCATGTGCATGCGTGCTGCCTGTCTGCAGCTCCTGTTGCACTGCTCTGTGACCACAAGGTGGGCACCCACTCGGGTACTCAGCATCGTAGGGGGCTTCCTGAGGGGAGTCTGCAGCCCCCATCCAGGCTCAGGTGCTGAGATGTGATTTTAGTCCAGGAGGGGCAGGTGGACCATGCCCCCCAACCCTGCCCCCACGGAACTGGGCCTGGTGCCCAGTGAAGCGGGGGTGGGGGGCAGGCGCAGAGGTCCTGGGGGTACACCCGCCTCCCTGGATGCTTCCCTTCTCCCTCAGGCCCCGCCTGGGAGGAGGGGGATTCCTTTCTCAGCCCCCATCTGGACCCCCATGTCTCCGGCCTGGGTCCTGGCTCCCCAGGCAGGCGGGCGGGGTGGGGGCTTCTGCAGTGACCCAGCTTGCCCTCTCCCTCCTTCCTCTGGCCAGCTGTAGGCTCCTGCAGGATTAAGGAAAGGAAATTTGGGGTTGGGTTTCTCTCTGAGTGGAACCTGCCGTGGCGACTTTTTATCCCGTTATATTTCTATCACGTTGGACGCAGCCCCCCTCTAGCCCTTAATGGCTCTGGCTTTGAGAATTTCCTCCAAAATTACTCCACCACTTCCTGCTTTGCAGTTCCCCGGAGCCCCTCCGTGCAGAGGAGGGGGGCAGCTCTGGCCCTACCCTGTTGGGGTGCCCACGTGGGGCTCAGCACCTGGCCGCTCCCTAGGGCCCAGGAGAGCGTGTCAGTGGGGGCCCCTGAGCCTGTGCTGAGGGCCGGGAGGGCCCAGGGCCAGCACCTGGCGCCCTCGGCCATTCCCTACCCGGTCTGGCCGGAAGTCAGGCTGCTGGCCCGCCTGGCCAGCGTGGGGGAGGTGGCTCATGGAGGGCCACCCCCTGCCTTTCTTCTGTGTTATGCCAGCAGAGCTCGAGCCACTAAACCGTAATTGTCACCTGCAGGATTTTAATGGTCAGCCAGCTGTGCACAGCTCGGGGAGGGGCCTGAAGTTGCTCTCCTCACAGGCAGGTGGGGCCTTTGGAGGAGCTCGGTGGGGCAGAGCGGTGGGCGGCCAGGGCTCCTTCCCTCGTGAGCAGTGCTGCATGCGGCTGAGCGCAGGGCAGCCGTGGGCGCCCCAGGTGGGTACAGGTGGGTGCCATCTGGCCTGCACCCGTAGCGCCCCCCAGGCCCGGAAACCCGCTCCAGTCGCGGTGACCCTCACTCAGCCTCTCCCAGGTGTCCGTTTCTTGGGTCTCTGTGGGCAGAGGCGGAGGCCCCAAGGTTTGGCATGATTGTGCTGCCGGCTCTGGCCTCCTCACCCCTGCAGGGAGGCCTGGGCGCCAGGCAGGCCCTGGGAGTGGACGCTGGACTGCTTGGTCCCCCGCCATGTGGCAGCAGGCTCCCTCTCTCCTTTCCTAGCCTTGCTCGCTCTCACCTGTCTCCTTCAGCCGCCAGGACGGGAGGTGCCTCACTCTGCTCAGGCCTGGGAGGGAAGGCCCAGCCCCTGGGAAGTGGCGCCTCTGGGCCCAGGGAGGATGGAGCGTGAAGAGACCGCCCTGAGGGCTGGGAGTGGGTCTTCCAGAGAACAGTACTTCCGTGGTTGGACGATATTGTTTTGTTTTTAATTATACAAAGTTTCCAGACTTTATATTATCATATCAAAGACACAAAATACCAGCACGTAGTGACCAGAAGAAAACCCAGGTAGGAAGCCAGCACAGAAGGTTCCAGTGGACCTGGGCCAGCTGGGGCCAGTGCAGAGTCCTGCCGCCGCCTGTCCGTCCACTGGCCCCACCGGAGCCAGAGGCGCCCTCACAGGAGGACTGGGCCTGAGTCGGGTCCATGGCGGGGGTGGGGTGGGG
>NW_027529176.1:627269-628324 GCF_008692635.1 Crocuta crocuta
GCGGCGTCCACCTCTAACTGCGAATCGTAGTCTTTCTGTCTCGGTCCTTGCTCTGCAGAGGGGAGGGGACAGTGTCAGGGCCTGGGCGGAGACCCCGCGCCAGCCCACGCCTCTGGGCTCCCCCGCTGGGTGCTGTCTCAGGTGGCGGGTGCTGAAAGCACCCCCTTCCACGCTCACCCCGGCTTCCCTGTGCACTTTGGGGAGGAGAGCACACTGCTGCACAGCCGAAATTGTAAAATTAAATTTCCCAGATGTTCAGGCCCCAGGAGCTCACGCGTGCTGTCTGGAGAGGAAATGGGGATCGGGAAAAGCCGCGCCGCGTTTTCTCCCTGCTCACCCTGCTTTTCCGGTGCCACCGAGCGCAGCAGGAGCTGTAAATCACAGCCGGCCGGCGCTCCCGCAGCGCGGCCCTCTCCCCCAGCCTGTCTGCAGACCCCACAGACACATGGGGGTCTGAGTGGGCAGCCCAGGGGCATGGGCCAGGGCCAGAGGAGAGCCAGCAGGTGCCCGTAAGCTTTAGCCCAGTGCCAGCGGCTGTGGCAGGGCAAATGGATTAGGGCGGGGGTGGTGTCCCCTTCCTTTGGGGACAGGGTGGGTGGCCAGAGCTGCTTGAACTCCGGTCTGGTCCCCCAGCCTCTGCCAGTTTTAGTGTTCTCCCTGCTTCATAGACCCCCACCTGGCCCTGGGTGGCCCTCTTTAGCCCCCATGGGAACCTGTGTCCCTGGGGGTAAGGCTCGCCGAGGAAGGTCAGCCCTGCCTGTCCCGGCTGGGCGCTTGCTGTACCGCCCTCCCTGGGCCCCTGGGGGCACACTAGGTCACAGGTGCAGAGGGGGCATGCAGGGGTCTCTGCCTGCCTCTGGCCCCACTCCGCCCAGCAGGTGTGGGTAGCTAGGGTGACACGGAGGCAGAGGCCACCATATCCTCCTTGCCTCTCCTTCCACGGAGGCCCAGTGGGTGACACTCACCAACTTTCTCTGGTTGCTGAGGCAGAAGGTACAGATCTGTTTGGGCTGGGCGTTCTCTCCTCCGGGGGTGGGGGGCGGCGGGGGCGGCGG
>NW_027529176.1:628335-630427 GCF_008692635.1 Crocuta crocuta
CGCCCACCAGCAGCACGTTGCCCAGGTGCGAGATGTAGCTGGAGGCCAGGCGCAGCGTCTCGATCTTGGAGAGCTTGCGGTCGGCCGGCTCCGTGGGGATGAGCGTGCGCAGCGCCGTGAAGGCCGTGTTCACGCTGTTGGTGCGGTCCCGCTCGCNCTCCTCCCCGCCTCCCAGCCCCCGGAGGCAGCTCGGAGCAGGGGCCCTCGTCCCTCTGCCTCCGCGCCGCCGCTGCCACGCTGAAGAAGCCTGGAGCATCTCGCGGTCTCTAGGGCTTGCGGGGAAATGGGAATCCCCTAATGGCTGGTACCAGGGCGCTGCAGCTCCCTCCCTCTCCCTCAGCGGGGGTGGGCCAGGAGGGTCGAGCGGGACCCGCGACCCAGGCTGCTCTGCTCCCCTGGCACAATCAAGTTAACTCAGATGCCCTGGCCCTGGTGCCTGGCCACACCCTGTTTGTCGGTCTCTCCTGTGTACACTTGGGCCTTTTGTGCCAGGCAGAGTGGGGAAGGGGTGCGGAGGAGCCCTGAGGGGTGAAGTTGTGTGTGGGGTCACCCCTGGGGGCACAGCCTTCTGGTGTCAGCTGGACCCTCTGCCTGGGACCCTCCTCTTTCCCAGCTCCTGCGTGTATTCGTGCTCTGGCAACCCCCCCCCCTTCCCTTCTTGCATATTCCAGGATCTGTTCAATTCGGGGATGGCTGCATGGACTGGAATTGGGCCTGTATAGACTGGAAGCCCCCCCCCCCCAAATCCTGTGCAGAGGACGGGGCACAAGGGATGTGCCTGGGACGGGCTTGCTGGGAGGGGAGCACAGAAGTTGGCAGGTCTGGGTGGGCAGGTGCAGATGGGCAGAGCCCAGGGGGTCCTGCGCTGTAAGGGGACCTCGGGCTCCCTGCTGTGCTCAGTCTCCTCTGGGCCCCTCCCCCTGTGGCCACTGTGCAGGAAGCGGCCGCCTGGGCAGCAGTCTCCGTGCTGGGTGGAGGGAGGGTGGTGGCTGGCAGGGGCCTCGACCAGGAATGTGTGTCCAGGAATGTGGCTGTTCTGGGGTGGGGGGCAGGGCCAGGGGGGGCTGAGGGGGTCCCTGAACGTCTGCAGGGCAGAGACAGTGGATTTGTCCTCCCCTTGGAGTGGGTCGTGGGGTCTGCCCTGAGTCCCTGCCCGTGGCTACCCGTTTCTGCCTAAGGCCCCCGCCAGGGGAGGGAGCCCATGGGCGATGAGGTCACCCTTGTCTGTGGCTGCCCAGAGTCCTGGCCAAGGAATCCAGGGGGGAGGCTCTGGGGTTGGCACCACTTCAGTGGAAAATGTGAAGGTACAGCTCCGGCGCCTCTGAGGGCCAGTTAGGGGGGCAGTGGGGGACAGCACTGGCCGCGGTGCCACGTCACACCCCGGGGAGAGGGCATGTGTCGGGGTGCCTGGGGACTGTCCCACCGGCCTCCTTGGGGACCCACCCGTGCCTGTGACTTCGGGAGCCTGAAGGGAGGGGTAGACACAGTGGGTGCCTGGTGCCGACGCGCTGGCCTGCTGCCCCCAGGACATCCGGAACACGGTGGGCAATGTGCCCCTGGAGTGGTACGATGACTTCCCCCACGTGGGCTATGACCTGGACGGCAGGCGCATCTACAAGCCCCTGCGCACCCGTGACGAGCTGGACCAGTTCCTGGACAAAATGGACAATCCTGATTACTGGTGAGCAGGCTGGGGGCAGGGCCTGTGGGGGCAGGGCGGGTGGCTCGGAGCTTGGCTCTGATGGGCAGCTCCCCAGGCGCACGGTGCAGGACCGGACGACGGGTCACGACATGCGGCTGACCGATGAGCAGGTGGCCCTGGTGCGGCGGCTGCAGAGCGGCCAGTTCGGGGACGTGAGCTTCGATCCGTACGAGGTAGGTGGCCGCGGCTCGCCCTGGGTGTCTGGGGGTGGCTGCGGGGCCTTGGCCCTCACGCCTGTGCTTCTTCCTCCAGCCGGCTGTGGACTTCTTCAGTGGGGACCCGATGGTCCACCCGGTGACCAACCGCCCCGCGGACAAGCGCAGCTTCATCCCGTCCCTGGTGGAGAAGGAGAAGGTGGGTGCAGCCCTCTCTGTCCGGGCCGTGCACCAC
>NW_027529176.1:630531-633384 GCF_008692635.1 Crocuta crocuta
GACCCGCGCTGCCCCGGGCTGCCCTTGCAGGTCTCTCGCATGGTGCACGCCATCAAGATGGGCTGGATCCAGCCTCGCCGGCCCCGGGACCCCACCCCTAGCTTCTATGACCTCTGGGCGCAGGAGGACCCTGACGCGGTGCTGGGCCGACACAAGATGCACGTGCCCGCTCCCAAGCTGGCTCTGCCCGGCCACGCGGAGTCCTACAACCCACCCCCGGAGTACCTGCTCGGCGAAGACGAGGTGGGCCTTTGCGCCTCGGTGGGGCCCTGGTCCCCGTCTCTGGCCCCAGCCCCCAGCTCACCCCTGTCTCCGCAGCGTCTGGCGTGGGAGCAGCAGGAGCCGGGCGAGAGGAGACTCAGCTTCCTGCCGCACAGGTTCCCAAGCCTGCGGGCCGTACCCGCGTACGGCCGCTTCATCCAGGAACGGTTTGAGCGCTGCCTTGATCTCTACCTGTGCCCACGGCAGCGCAAGATNGGTGGGGCTGTCCATCTCCTCACTCCTCCTCCTCCGTAGGTCTACAGGGGCCACAGCGACCTTGTCCGCTGCCTTAGTGTCTCCCCGGAGGGCCAGTGGCTGGCTTCAGGTGAGCCTGAGGTGGGGGCATCCCCAGCTTGGGGGGTTGGGTGGGGTGGGAGGGCCAGGTGGCAGAGGCCTCGTTTGCTGTGTCCAGGCTCCGATGATGGCTCGGTGCGGCTCTGGGAGGTGGCCACCGCGCGCTGCATTAGGACTGTGCCCGTGGGGGGCGTGGTGAGGAGCGTCGCCTGGAACCCTCACCCTGCCCTCTGCCTGGTGGCCGTGGCAGTGTAAGTGTGAGGCCCTGAGGGGCGCTGGGGGCGGTGGACGCAGGCGTGAGCCTCAGGGGTTGCACGTCACTCTGGCCTGCAGTGAGGACTCGGTGCTGCTGCTGAACCCGGCCCTGGGGGACCGGCTGGTGGCGGGCAGCACGGACCAGCTGCTGAGCACCTTCGCCCCCCCCGAGGAGCCTGCCGTGCAGCCGGCCCGCTGGCTGGAGGCCTCGGAGGAGGAGCGCCAGAGGGGCCTGCGGCTGCGCATCTCCCACGGGAAGGTATGGGGGCTGTGGGGTCAGGATGTGGGGGAGCAGCTGGGGGGACCCAGCTCAGCCCAGCCCGTGTTCCTTCCTGCAGCCGGTGATGCAGGTGACCTGGCACGGGCGTGGGGACTACATGGCCGTGGTGCTGGCCACCCCTGGCCACACACAGGTGCTGATTCATCAGCTGAGCCGGCGCCGCAGCCAGAGCCCCTTCCGCCGCAGCCACGGACAGGTGCAGCGGGTGGCCTTCCATCCTGTCCGCCCCTTCCTGTTGGTGGCTTCCCAGCGGGGGATCCGCCTTTACCACCTGCTGCGCCAGGAGCTCACTAAGAAGCTAAGACCGAACTGCAAATGGGTGTCCAGCCTGGCAGTACACCCCACAGGTGAGGGCGTTGGCGGGGCGTGAGGGCGTTGGTGGGGGAGCATGCGCCCCGCAGGTCCCCACAACCTCATCTGCCCCCAGGGGACAATGTTATCTGTGGCAGCTATGACAGCAAGCTGGTGTGGTTTGACCTGGACCTTTCCACCGAGCCGTACAGGGTGCTGAGGTGAGGTGCCTATGTGGGGGTGGGTGCTGGCCCGTCCCTCCCCTGCCCTAGCTTGCCCTCACCCAGCCCACGCCCTGCAGGCACCACAAGAAGGCCCTGAGGGCTGTGGCCTTCCATGCCCGGTACCCGCTCTTCGCATCTGGTTCTGACGACGGGAGTGTCATCGTCTGCCACGGGATGGTGTACAAGTGAGTGCTGAGCCCGCCCCCTGCCCCCCCCCTCCCCGGGGAGCTGTGCCTCCCTGACCCCACTCCCTCTCCCTCCCCCACAGCGACTTGCTGCAGAACCCACTGCTGGTCCCCGTGAAGGTGCTGCGGGGCCACGCGCTGACCCGCGACCTGGGCGTTCTGGACGTGGCCTTCCACCCCACCCAGCCGTGGGTCTTCTCCTCGGGGGCCGATGGCACTGTCCGCCTCTTCACCTAGGCCACCCTGGGTCCCAGGCCTGTGTGTGCTGGGGACCCTGAATAGAGGTATTCTCCCTGCTGACCATTGGTGTGACCTTGACTCGGGCCTCTGGACCTCCTACCCATCCCCCCATAGCTTGGAGCCTTCCTGAACAATCGGGTGTGGGGGCACCCCACCCCCCTGCCCCACGAGGGCAGGCTACATCCTGGCATGCCACGCCCACTGCCGAGGAGCCGATGGCTTTATTGGAAACCCAGGGTTACAGCAGCTTGCCCACCCCCGGCTCCGGTGGCCTCGTGTGGAAGGGCAGGGGTTGGAATCCCTGGGAGCAGGGGGCTCCTTGGGGCCCCATCTTGGGGGCTTAGGCGCAGGCCTGGCCGATGCTGCTCGGAGGGCGGAGCCGCTGCAGGAGCCTCAGGCGAACTTCCCCAGGCGGCCCAGGGTCTCAGCAGCCTTCATGCGCACCAGGGGCGCTGGGTCCTTGAGCAGGAGCTGCAGCGCTGGGGGACGGGGAGCCACTGCCAGGGTGCCCTGGGGCCCTCCCCCTTCCTGGTGCATGGAGCCTGGGGGGCCTGGACCCGTGGTGCACCCCCCGCCTTGTGCAGGGGGCCACCCGCCCACCGCCTCCTAAGACAGGCCTCTGCTGGGAGTGCCTGGGAGCCAACGGAAAGATAGTTTTTCCTTTTTTAGTGTTTTTTAAGCTCTTTTGGAACAGTTAGGAAGTTTCCGTGAATTACTAGAGACGATGAGGTCACCAGTGACAGGGGAAAAATCCTTGAAATCCAGGAAAATCACTTAGTCCCCTGGTGCCCACAGGTCAGTGAGGCCCCACACAGCCCACAGG
>NW_027529176.1:633515-633913 GCF_008692635.1 Crocuta crocuta
CCAGCAGCTTGCAGGTGGCATTGAGGAACTCCCCGAAGTGCAGGCCCCGGCCCTCCTGTAGGTGCTTCTGGAAGGCGGCCGCCAGCTCCTCGTGCTGCAGGTTGGGGCCGCACATGCGCAGGGCGAACCTGCAGGCCTACAGGGCGTGAAACTTGAGTCCCTGAGCCTTGAGCAGGGCCGGCCCCCCAGTTCCCGCTGGCGACTCACGTTGGTCACGGGGGCCTGGGGGTCCCGCAGGTGCAGCAGCAGGGGCACCAGCCCAGCGACCACCTGCTCCAGGAAGACGTCCTCACAGGCCCCGTGGCATGCCTTGTTGAGGTGCCCGAAGAGGCGGATGGACGCAGAACGGAGCTCCACCTTCTCCTGGGGGGGGGAGGGGGGTGGGGGGGGTGTCTGCG
>NW_027529176.1:634063-634566 GCF_008692635.1 Crocuta crocuta
GGTGTCTGCGGGCGCCTGCTTCCAGGCCCCCTCCCCCTCCCCGCCTCCTTGCCCCTGGGGCATGGGCACAGGGGCCCCGCGGGAGTGACGTGAGAGGCTGGCGTGGGGCGCAGCCGGGACCGAGCGTCAGCAGCCCCAGCTCCAGAGGGTGTGTCGGGGTGCCACGGCGGCACAGCCCAAGGGGGACTGGGGAGCAGGCGCCGGGCCGCCCGGCCTCTTGGAGCCCCTGCTCCGCGCCCGACCTACGCTGTCGAAGAAGGGCCGGATGCGGATGGCGACGTGCAGCAGCACGGGGTGCAGGGCCCGGCGCTCCACCAAGTCCAGGAGCCTTGCCAGGCCCGTCATGGCCTCCAGGGCCACCAGGCTGTGCGGGTCGTCCCTGTCGTCCAGCCCGCCCATCATGGCTGTTAGGAGCTGGGGGCCGTGGGCCCGCACCTGGGGGTGCCCCACACTTAGCGGTCACGGAGCCAGGGGGCCCCCGCGCCCCACCGTGCAGGCTCCCC
>NW_027529176.1:634793-646562 GCF_008692635.1 Crocuta crocuta
CCTCACCTTTTCCGGGGAGCCGGAGGCGACGTTGGCCAGGCCTCGGAGCACCAGCCGCCGCACGCTGGCACACGTGTCCTTCTGCCGCGCCGCCAGGTTGTCCAGCAGCGACTCCAGAAGCATTAGGTCGTTCACCACGTTGGCGGCGAGCAGCTGGAGGCAGAGGTGCCGTGACCTCCTGCGGCCACGGACACCCCCACCCCCCCGGCCACACCGGACCCCCGCCACTGGGCGCTCACGCGTGTCCTGTGAGGAGGGGACGCGGCCAAAGCCCACCCGGGGCCTCCCTTGGTTCTCCCCAGCGCCCGACCCCAGCCGCACCCGGGCTCCCAGTGCTGCGGCCTTTGGGCAAACTTTTGGCGTGTCAGCCACAAGGGGGCTTCCAAGGGCGGCTGAGGCCTCGGCTGAGGGCGAGTCCCCCTCCCCTCCGCCCGCACAGCTGAGGCCACTACGGAGCAGAGTGGGGTTGTCACCAGGCCTGGGCCTGTGGCCTCCGGACCCAGCAGCACCAAGCAGGAGCTGGGCGATGGCCCTGGCTGGGGCGGCTCGGCGGCCTCCCCAGGCCCGAACAAGGGGCAACTACCTCGGCCAGGAAGGCTGTGGAAGTGACCCTCTGCGTCTCGTACACGCTGCTCTGTGTGCACACGAGCGCCTTCATCACCAGGGGCAGCCGGGGGCCTGCAGACCTGGCCATGGCGCTGGGGGAAGGGGCCACGTGCTGTGGGTGCTGGGGCCTCAGGCTGCTCCGAAGCCACCCAAGTCTACATCGTCCTCTGCCTCCCAGCCTGTTTGGCCAGAGCCTGGGGTCCATAAGGCCCTNGTGTCAGCAGGGCCAGGAGCTCAGAGCTGCCTTGGTGGCCTCTCCACCACTTCCTCGGCTCCCCGGCGCCCCGAGTATCGCCTGTCAGAGCCTGGCCTCCTGGGCCTCGGCAGCGCCGGGGTCTGTCTGCAGGGGCCCAGGCCACCTACCTGGCCAGGCGGGTGACGCCTTCCTCGTGCCCTGCTGAGCTGCCGAGCAGCTGCCAGCCCCCCTCCAGCTCCATGCGCTGCACCACGTCCTCGCTGCCCCCCCGGAGCAGCATGGCCTGCAGGGCATCCACTGCGGAGCTGCAGGATGGGGGGGGGGGTTAGGGAGGGTGAGGGCAGCAGAGGCCCTGCATGCCGATCCACCCTGTGCCCCCCACCCCTCCGTGCAGATTCCTGCCCCTGGGGAGCGGACCCCCCCCTCCCGGTGGGCAGTGTCCCCAGGACCATCGGGAGGCAGGCAGAGCCGCCAGCAGCTTTTGTCACTTGCCTTAAAGACCTTTTAATTAAACTAAGAAAGAAAATAGAAAATTGTTAACAAAAGTGAACCCAAAAGACAGGTCAGTGCCTGTCGTGCCAGGGCAGCACAGGGTCTCCAAGGCTGTGGCCGTCGCTACAACGCGTCTGGCCTCCGACATGCCTGACGCCCTGAGAAGCGGGCCCTCGTCCTGACCTCTTGAGCCCCGTTCTCGCCTGTGTACGGCCACACCCACCCTGGGACACCCCGGAGCCCAGGGAAGGGACCACAGGTGGAGATCTATGCGAGTGAGGAAGGGCCCCCACCTGGGGCAGGACGAGCCGGGCTCCCCCTGCAGACTCAGAGCCAGGGGTGGGCTCAGCTCTGCCCCCCGCCTCCCCCAGCCCTGCAGGCACTGGGCTCTCCGGCTCCCCGGCTGGTGGGGCCGGAGCCCGTGGGGCCCGGCTGCAGTCCAGCCTCTTCCCCAGCTCAGGCAGAAGGACTCGGGGCTGGCAGCGGGCAGGCCGCAGGGGCACGGCCCGTGGTGCTGGGTCTGCAGGGAGAGCGGCACCCGGGAAAAGCTCACAGGAAAGCCTGGGAGAGCTTGGCAGGGCTCCGGGAGCCCCCCGTGGAGGGCCTCGGGGCCACGGCAGCCCTCGCCCGGTGATGACCTTGCCCTACGAGTGGCCCTAGGGTGGACACTGGACCTGACGCGGCCAGGAGCCAAAGTGGGGGCATCCACCAGCAAGGCCGGCAGGTGCTCTGCCTCTGACCGAGAGAGCTCAGTCAGGCCGGGTTTTGGCTACGTCAAGCCCAAAGCGGGGAGACACAGGTTTGGCTGAGAAGTGGGCTCCCAACTTAGATGAGGGCGCGCCCTGGCCTGTCCACCCCGCTGCACAGGGTCTTTATGGATGTGGCCTGTGCCACGGTCTGACTTCCTGGCTGCCAGGCCTCCTGCACCTCCGCCTGGCCCTGCACACGTCTCAGCTCAGGGCGTGGCAGCCGGGGACACCATAGCCCCCTCGGCTCACGAGCCATGGCGTGCAGTCCCGGCAGCGGCTGCTAGTCCCCTCACTCCCCTCTGTGCAGAGCCGGGCGGGCACCCCTGCCCCAGTGCACAGGCCGCTCCGGCGGTGGGGCAGCCTCAGCGGGGCGGGGCGAGCTGCCGCTGCCCCGTCTGTCCCCAAGGGGCACGAGCCACGTCCGACCCCACGTGCCTGGAATGGGTGGGGAGGTGGCCTGAGCTGTGTCCCTCGGGCTCTGGAGGGCCTGGGGGGTCAGCCTGTCTGGCCTGTGGCCCAGGGCAGTTGTTTGCGGCCCTGAGGGGCCACTGTGATGGGCCTAGGGCTGACCCTGGAGATGGCCGCCCAGGCTGCTGACGCCCTCCACCCACAAGCAGCCCCGCCCTGCCTGCCCTGCTCACTCGACAGACCCCACCAGGGTCCCGTACCCCAAAAAGGGCAGCGGGGGACGGTGGCTACACAGGCCAGTGGTGTGGGGCTGGGGGGCTGGCCCTGCAGGCAGGCCCTCGGGGGAGGCGGCAAAGCCATGCAGACTTGCAGCCTGGAGAAGGGGCTCTGACGGGGGGTGCGGAGGGAGCAGAGACCCACAGCTGAGCACCGAGGCTGCAGATGTGGGGGTGGGGGCTCAGCCCCACCTGCACCCCAAATACCCCCCCGTAGCCCCCCCTTCCGAAGGGTGACGCTACTCTGGACCCACCCGAGTGTCCCCACACAGCCCCTGTGGGCCACTCCCCCAGTGCCCATCCCAAACATGGCCCAGGGAAGCCGCACCACTGGCACGGACGGTGTGGCCTGGACACCATCACCGGGGTGCAGGGAGGGGGTCCCAGCTCCCCAGGCCCCCAGGGCAGTGCCCGCCCTTCCCCGCTCCCCCTGCTAGGATGCCAGGCAGCCGCATGCTCACACGCGCACGATGCCGCTGGGTGGCCTGGGAGGACCCAGTTACCTGCAGGGCTCGAGGCTCCTGGGGGCCAGAGCCGAGCCCACGCTCCTCCTCTCCTTGGCCTGCAGGCTCCGGGGCAGCAGGACGCCCAGAGTGCAGCTGACCCGCAGCAGGAGCGTGGTGAACAGCTGTGGGTACAGCTCGAGCACCACAGGGCCCGACGCCGGGACGCTCAGGACCTCGTACAGGGCACACGTGGCCTGGGGACAGGGGCTGCTTCAGGCTCAGTGCTCCCCTGCCCCCAGAGCCCTTTCTAACGAGGCTGGTGAAGGTCCTCTGCGCCCCAGAACCACGCCAGCCCGAAGCCCCTGCTGGCACGCGCCCTGTGTTCTGGGGAGGAGTGGGGGACCCTGGAGGGCGCACCCCAGACAAGGGCTGCTGCCCAGCCTCGCTTGCCCTCTGGGGCGGGAGGCAGGCACAGCGCGGCACGACCCCCTTGGGGACAGGCGTCCGACCATCTGCTCTTGGCTGCACAGCAGGAGGAGGAGGAAATTCTCGCAGCTGCTTTTACTGCTGGAAACGTGGCCGAGCCAGGCGTGCTTTCCCCGCGGATGAAACGGCGGTTTCCCGTGGGGACCAGCACCTGTGAGGCCTTTACGAGCCGGGCTCCGGGCCGGCCTGGCTCCGGCGCCCCCATTAGCTGCCAGGTGCCCGAGGGGTGGCGCCCAGGCCCCCTGTGGGGTCCTCCCCCCCCCCGCCAGCAGCAGCGCGGCCCCCTCGCCGTGCAGGGAGAAGGCAGAACGGGGTGAGGCGCGGCAGCCCCGGGGCCCCACTCACCGCGAGGGGCAGCAGTGTGGCCTCGCGGCCGGGAGAGCTGCTCAGCAGGAAGGCCCGGGTCTCCTTGAACGGGACGTCCCTGCTCACCTTCTCCAGGAGCAGCCCCAGGACCTGCGCGCTGAGGCTGGGCTCCGTGGCCAGCGCCCGCCAGAGGCTGCAGGTGTGGCTGCCGCGGGGCAGAAGGACAGTCACCTCCAGGCCACCGCCGGCTCCGCCCCACACCCCACAAGACTCCAGGGGCGGGACTCTGGGCAGGTGGGAAATGGCGCCCCAACCTCACATCCAAACAAACCCATCGGTCCCATCCCCCGACCGTGGGGACCGATAACAGTGGTGAGCGGCGTGGGGAGAAGAAAAGTCTCTGCCGTAACAGAGGCCCTGAGGTCCCCTGGGAGCTGCCGGAAGCAAACAGGTGGCTTTTCTGCATGAGACAGTGTCACAGCCTCGGAGTGTGACCGCCCGGAAGCTACAGCTCTTCAGGCGCTAACGGACAGAAACGACAGCCTTTTGATATTTAACGGGAACTGGAAATTCTAAAGATTGATAAGCGCCTTTTTAAATTTATTTTGAGAGAGAACAGGGCAGAGGGACAGAGCATCCCAAGCAGGCTCCACACTCGTCACGGAGCCCAACTCGGGGCTCAAACTCACAAACTGAGTTCACGACCTGAGCCAGAAACAAGAGCCGGTCACTTCAGCGGCTGAGCCCCGGCAGGTGCCCCTCGAGCGAATCTGACAGGGAACCCGCGGCCCTCAGAAACGAGACCGAACGCCATGCTCGGCAGCGGCGCCAGCCTGAGCAGAGCAGGGGCGAGGTGGGAAGGCAGAGGGTCGGGGGGAGAAGTCAGCTTGGAGTCCGCAGGGGAAAGACCACGGTGGGAATTCAGGAGCCGGAACAAGAGGCCCGAGGGGCGGGGTGACCAGCGGTAACAGACACCCGCTGGGCATGTCCCAGAAGCGCGGGGCGCGGGGGGCGCGGGGCGAGGAAGAGGCCGGCAGGGGTGAGGGACGGACGACAGACCCGCAGACTCAAGCAGCCCAGCGGCCAAAGTAGCGGNGGCGCCAGCGACGAGGGCCAGCGGGCTCCCTTCAAAACGGCAGCACCAGCACGTCGCGTGGGAGCCAGGAAACAGCCACGCGGCCCCTGCGGACACCAGAGCCTGGCCCGATGGGAACCCCGACTCTACAAAGTAACACCCCGGAGGGCGGCCAGAGCCCGTGTCTCCCGACGAAGCAGTGGCGCTGGCCGCCCGCAGAGTCTGCAGGATCGACTTCAGGCGAAGAAAAGTGACGGGGCCGAGATGCCAGCGGGAGGGAGGCCGTGCCGCGCACTCGGGGGACAGCGGGGACGGGGCAGCACGCCTCTGACACAGACACCACGTGGAAGCAGACGGGTGTGCGGCAGCTGCTTGGCTTACAGGCAAATTTTAATTTCGTGTGATTTTCACACGTCAGGAGGTATTCTTTAAAACTTGTTTTCTAGGGGCGCCTGGGTGGCTCAGTGGGTTAAGCGTCCGACTTCGGCTCAGGTCATGATCTCACGGTTCGTGGGTTCGAGCCCCACGTCGGGCTCTGTGCTGACAGCTCTGAGCCTGGAGCTGCTTCAGATTCTGTGTCTCCCTCTCTCTCCGACCCTCCCCTGCTCATGTTCTTTCCCTCTTAGAAATAAAAATATTTAAAAATTTTTTGGGGCGCNGTTTAAAAATTTTTTAAAATAAAAAATAAAAAAAATAGAATTTGTTTTCAAACCATGCGTAAGTTTAAAATCCATTCTCGGCTCACCAGCCACACGGAAACAGGTGGTGGGCGCATCAGACTGCCGGGCTATGACCGTTTGGCCCTCGTACGCAGGCGGTGTGGCGCCTCGGCGGTGGCACAGTCCTGCACCCCGGGGACAGTGCGCTCCGCCAGGAAGCCAGGAGAAACTTCCATATGACTCTCTTTACACTGATTCTAGTTGAGGTTCAAGATCAGGTAAAATGCGTGTCTGACAACAGCAGTCAGACAGCGGTGACCTTTAGGGGCTTCAAGAAGGGGCACGCGGGGGCCCCGGGGGGACGGCCACCTGCGGGCCGGGAGCCGCCGCGGTGCTGTCAGCGTGAGCTCTTCGGCGAGGAGCAGAGCGCAAGTGCGTGCGCAGAGCCGGAGGGGCACCGACGGCGGGCGACACGTGGCCTGTCCTGTAGACGAGGACNAGCACGAGAACACAAACAGGGCGGGCGACCTCCCAGCTGCCGCAGGGAAGACCGGCCTAGAAGGAAGGCCCGTCAGGCGCCAAGAGACAAGATCAGAAGAGACCAGGGCAAGAGGCGGCCGGGCTGGGGCTGCTCTCCTGTCCCACCGCGACGGCGGGGGGTGCAGCCGCTGACGCCGGAAGGACAGATGGACAAGGAAAGGTTGGCAGGGACGGGATGGAAGAGGAGACGCGGGGTGCACAAGGCACCCTTGGGGGGGCGGTGGGCGAGACAGAGCGCAGGCCCGCCCGCGGCACACCCCCAGAGCAGACGGGAGTCAAGGAGAATGAGGGCACCCGGCTGCGGGGGCGACGGGACGGCCGCCGTGGGGTCCGAGACCGGTCCCAGCCACGGGCACCGCAGAGGCAGGACCAGGGCAGGGGCCTCGGCAGGGAGGGGTCCTCTCCCCTGACGGTCGCGGACAGGAGCTCGGGAGCTGGGCGTGTGTGAGTGGGGGTGCGGAAGAAGGGGGGCTCACAGATGGCGGCAGGCGCCCGCAGAACAGAAGCTGGGGCAGAGAATGCAGGAGGGGCGCCAGAGCGCCAGGCGGGGCAGGCGGGGCCCTCGAGTCCTGCGCCGGGGCTGGCCTTGGCTTGGAGCCCGCAGGCGGGGGCCCCACCACCCCACAGGCCGGCAGGTGCAGGGTACCTGTCGAAGGGCAGGGGGCTGCCCAGAAGGCTGGACACCACGGCGGCGCAGTGCTGGGACGCCAGGAGGTACACGCTGTGCTGCGCGGCCTGCAGGACGTGCTCCTCTCGGGTCTCCTGCAGCTTCGAGCGCAGCACACTCACGATCTCGGGCACCTGCGGGTCACGGGCCACGGGGGTCAGGCCCTGGGCACACCCGCTCCAGCGCCATCAGCCCCACTGGCCAGGGTCACAGGAGGGAAATCCCACGGGACCACGGCCGGCCACTGCGGAGAGAGAAGCCGCGTCCCGGTGCAGGGACCCAGACTGCACGCGGGAGGCCACCAGAGGTGGAGCGGGCGCCGGTGCACAGAGCACGGAGGCTGGGAGCCACGATGACCCCTCATGCCCCCACGCGGGGACATCGGCCCCGGCCCCTGGAGGCAGCACGCGGCCGTCCTCACCGAGCGAAGGCGGGGGATGCGCTGGGACAGCGAGGACCAGGAAGGGGACACGCACTCCTCAGAGCGAGACTGCAGGCGCCTGTGCCCCAGCCCAGGCCCTGGCGCGGCAGCTGGGCCCTATTCTGGGCGTGGGCTCGTCACCCAGGGTCCCTGGGGAGGGGGTGCCAGGCCCCACCACGGGGATCCCCTACTGCCTCGCCTGCACAGCTGGTAGACACCTCGGTCCGAGACGACGACAGGCAGACAGCTGCAGGACAAACCCCTAGACGGGGGCCGTGGACGGTGGACTGGGCCACCTCCAGTGCCCGGGCGGAGCTGGCTGAGGGGCCCGCCGGACGGCCAGGCAGCAGGAAGGGCAGGAAGGAGCGCCTGCTCGTGGCAAGCGTGTGGGGGACAAGCGGTGCGGCTCTTGGCTGTCTGGGGGCTGCGGGAGGGCAGAGGTCCCCGACCGGGGCCACAGGGACCCGTGTCCTCACCACGGGTTCTCAAAGGACCTGTCACCATGAGGACACTGTCCGTTCACAACTGTGAGAGAGGGAAGCGGACGCTCCTCCCACTGCCCTGGCTTCCCGGGCCCCCGCATCTCCCCGTGAGAGACCCCTGGCCGCGCCCCCTGACCCCGGCCCCGGGGCCTCTGGTGGGAAGTGGGTGTTTTCCACACCAGCTGGGTTGGGGCCATGGGCCCTTCCCGTCCGAGTTCGCTGCTGAAGTGGCCACAGCCCGCAGCGCTCCCCGCTCCCCCCGGGCTCCTGGCCTGGGCACACGCCTTGCTCGTGCACTTGAGTTTCCCGTCCCCGTGCGCTGTAACCACCTATCTGCCCCACGCGCGTCCCCCAGGGCGGATTTTCGAGCCCAAGTGCGGCGGCTCTTCCTTCTGCTGCTTCGCGGCTTCCTCTCCTGGACGTTGGCTCTTCTCTGACTCGTCTCGTTGGAGATGCTTCTAGTTGGTTCAGCAGGTTTATCTGTCTTCTCTGAGGTCTTCTTGCTCTGGCGGATTTCCTCCAGCAGACAGAACCCACTGGTGCGTGCGAACAGCTCCAGTCAGGACAGCTCGTGCGCGTGGCGGCAGGCCCTGGTGCTCGGCTGTGGGGGACTCTTGGGTCGGGGTCCGCGCCCGTGAGCCAGGTCCGTCCGGTGCCGGATGAGAGTCTGTGTTCCGACGGCCCACGCACCCTTCGCCTTCACCGGCCGCACACCTGTGCCCTGGGCCGGGGTCCGTGCCTTCGCGGCGCTCTCGCTCTCTCGCCGTGTGCTCTTCACAGTTCCGCTGAGGTAGGCCTCACACCACGCAGTCTCCCCCTGGGGGTCTTCAGTACATTCACAGGGTCGTGCGGCGTAGGGACACTTCCATCGCCCCCAAGGAAACTCTGTGGTAACCACCCCCCCGGCCCTGGGGACTCACACACTAGGCGGCGTTTGGCGGCTGGTGTATTTGCACCATGTTTTCAAGGTCATGCACATGTAGCGTGTTTCACATTTCATCCTCTTTGGTTGCCGAGTGACATTTCAGCGCACAGATCGGATGTGTTTTAGTTACGTTTATTCACTGACGGACACTCGGGTCCTTTGGTTTGGCCATGAACACCATGAGCGTCTGCGTGCAATCTTTGCATGGACGTCTGTTTCTGCTCCTCTTGGGCATGCGCCTGAGCTAAGAGCCGCTGGGTGGGAGCTGCTGGAAGCTGCCGGAAGGCCTTCACCGTAGCAGCTCCGTTTTGTTTGCACAGAGGCCCCTCTGACCTGTTTCCCTGGACTTCCCCAGCACGTCCGTCCGTCCGTCCGTCCGTCGCAGAGGGGACCCTCATCCCCCCTTCCCACATGACCGAGACAGGGGCCGCCACCCTCCCGTCCGCCCTCTGCGCTCGGTGCTACGACGTGCTCTGTCTCACCACCATCGCACACTGGGGCCGGGCCCTGAGTCCAGTCACGCGTCACCTGCCAGGACACAGTTTCTGATTCCAGGTCAGAGAAACTTAAAGCCTAACAGTGGCCTGGTGCCTCCAGGAGCCCTGCCGCGGTGTCTCAGGGCCGTGAGCTCTGTTGGGGGCACGATGCCCGGTGCCCCGTCACAGGGAGCCGGACGTGCGGGTCCCAGACGCGCTCAAAGCGTGCGCCTGGCAGTCAGAAATCCCACTCCGCGGGGGGGCGGGGGGTACATGCCGTGTTTGTGCGCCGAGGCCAGAAAGGGGATGTGCCTGCGGCAGCACCGAGTGCCCGCCGACCAGTGCGGCACGCGGGCCGTGAGAGGAGCCCGCGTCTATCGTGAATGGGGGGACTCGAAGCTGTCAACCTCCAAGAAAACAGGGCAAAGCTCCACGTCAATGGACCTGGTGGTGATTTCTTGGCCGTGACAGCAAGAGGACAGGCAGCAAGAGCGGAATCCAGGCCTGAGTCGGGTTTAAGGCCTTGTAGTGCGAGGGGCGCCTGGCGACTCCTGACCTCAGGGCCGCAGGGTCGGCGCCCACGGGGCACGGGGCCCTCCTATAAAACGACAACAATGACAACTTCCGACGTCACAGGACACAAGCAACAGGCTGAGGAGGCAGCTGCAGACGGGAAAACACTCGTGGCTGCCACACCCGATACGGCCTCGGGGTCCAGGACACGCGGAACCGCACAGCCCGGCAACGACGAACCTAACAACGTGATCTGAAAATGCGCGAAGGTCACCGACAGACAGGTCTCCCAGAAGACAGACAAACGGCCGACAGGGCATCAAAAGATGCCCGCCATCAGGAGTCCTGAGGGAAGTCCAGTCAAAGCCATGCGGAGGCGCCACCTCACACCCAGCAGCACGGCCACGATCAACAAAACAAAAATCAAAACAACAGCAAGTACGGGTGAGGACGCAGGGAAGGGAGCCCCTGGCGCCGCTGGCGGGACGCGGAGCGGTGTGGCCGCCGTGCAAACCGCAGAGGCTCAACACATTCCCAGAGGACCATACGAGCCAGCGCTCCCGGCCGTGGGCAACTCACCCAAGGGACAGCTGTCCGCACACCCGTTACAGCCACACAGACGCACAGAGCGCGTGCCCCTCTGCTCACCCGGAGTCCCCAGGGCGCCTCTCCACCCCTCAGGTCCACGCTGGGGAGCCCTGCTGAGTGCGAAATAAAATCCAACCTTCCCCCAGCAAGCCCACCACGGCTGTGCCCTCCTCCCACGTCCAGACTCTGCCACCCCCGCCACCCCCGCAGCCCTTCGCAGGCGACTCGTGAGGGGATGCTCTCCTGCCCCAGGGGTCATCGCACACAGCGCTCTGGTCACCTGGCCCTTCCTGATGCTCTTCCATCTTCTCCATCAGCCAATTCCCATTCGTCCCTTCCTGAGAAAGTATTTGTGATGTGGGCACATCCATGTGCATACGTGTGCGCGCGCGCGCGCCTCTGGCACAGACAGTGTAAAGTACTTCCACAAATCAAAAAGCACAGACAACCCAGAAGAAAAAAGGGCAAGACACGGGTGTCTTCAGTTGTGTACAGGACGCACGTACAAAAGCATTCAAGTTCACAAGCGCTCAGAGAATGCAAATCCCACTCACAGGAAGCCGTTACACACCCACAGGAGAGACCGGGAAACAACACTGGCAAGAACGTGGCCTCTCCCGTGGGCCCGGGCCTCCTCCTGCCGCGGCCCCAGGAGAAACGCACCCGCACGCGGCCCACGTCAACACAGCCCATCCCGGAACCGCCCGCGCGTCGACTGCAGCTGGCAGCCCAACGGACCTTGACGCGCGCGCTCGCACGAAGAACAGTATGTGACTGAGCGGGGTGCGGGCACAGGTGGCGATGTGCGTGGCCTCGCCCCGGCAGGGGCGGCACACAGGGCATAGAGGGTGTGACCCCACCTCTGCAGGGGACGGGCCAGCCGGGGCCCCACGCTGCAGGGACACGGTGGGGGCTCGTGGGGTGGCGGCGGGGGGGCCGGCCGGTCAGGAGCGGGCGGACGTGCGTGCGTGTCCGCGGGAGCCCCCAGGCCTCCGGGGCTGTGCCGCCGGGCGGGCGTTCCAGCAGCCACCTGCGCCCCGGAGCCTGCCTCTCACCCGCGAGGACCTGAGCACCTGAGCGGGGGACCCGCACTGACGCGGAAGCCGCCTGCGCTCCGGCCGAGAGCACACGGAGGTGACACGGTGAACGGGGGGGCGACGAGGAGCAGGTGGCTCACGAGCGTCCTGGGCAGGGACCCTCTGGGCCGGTCGGCCGTGGGAGTCCCCGAAAGCCAGGAGCAGAGGGCCCGGCCAGTGCCGACCCGCCGCGGGGCTCCGCACCCAACATTTTCCTTCCCTTTCCTCTTCTCCCCTCAACTTCTCACTGGTTACTTGTGCCCGACTCTAACCCGTCTTCAGTCAGAAGATAAAAGCTTGAACTTGTCAGGCCCGCAGGAAGGGACAGAGCAGTGTGCAGTGCAGAGCAGGGGAGGGAGGCAGGGGGAGGCGGGGGGGGGGCC